>NC_043013.1:12197794-12202794 GCF_006345805.1 Octopus sinensis
GCTACACCTTAACTAATTGCTATTTGTTTAACCTCACAGTTAATGTTATTGTGTAGGGGAAAACACGCCTGTATTTTTGTGTGATTGAATCATATAAAAGCCTATCGTAAACATATGTATCTATCATATATAAGCATTGAAACTTATCCGAGAAGATTAAGGACCTGTTAGAATTTCTTATTTTATGTATATCTTCACGGAGTTTACTTTGAAAAAGGGAAAAGGACTTACGGAATTTCAGCCTGAGTATTATGCCTAGTAGGTCCGCTTCGAAGGCCTCGAGTTCCTTTATTCTAGGTAGGAACTTCCTAGACTTGATATCGTGTGTATTAGCTTCAGAAGATGACGTGCTTTGGTAATAGAAAAACACCTTCTATCACATACGCCTCATAAGGTCTATCATTTTATCCAGTAACATTTCCGTGCAGAAGTTGTGGGGAAATTATTTTGTAGAATATAGGCGCAGGAGTGGCTGTGTGGTAAGTAGCTTGTTTACCAACCACATGGTTCCGGGTTCAGTCCCACTGCGTGGCACCTTGGGCAAGTGTCTTCTACTATAGCCTCGGGCCGACCAAAGCCATGTGAGTGGATTTGGTAGACAGAAACTGAAAGAAGCCCGTCGTATATATGTATATATATATATATATATATATATATGTGCGTGTGTGTTTTCGTGTGTCTGTGTTTGTCCCCCGAGCATTGCTTGACAACCGATGCTGGTGTGCTTATGTCCCCGTTACTTAGCGGTTCGGCAAAAGAGACCGATAGAATAAGTCCTGGGCTTACAAAAGAATAAGTCCCGGGGTCGAGTTGCTCGATTAAAGGTGGTGCTCCACCATGGCCGCAGTCAAACGACTGAAACAAGTAAAAGAGTAAATATCCTAAATCGAAACGTTCCATGTTATCCTTGGAGTAGCAAGTGATATGTAGAAGCCCAGGGAACGGTGCAGTAATCAAGCGTAGACGATCCAGTGGTCTTCGTAAGATACTCTGTAACCGGGTGGCGTCCGGTTACAGACTCCTCATTAACGTTTTTTCGTATTCCTCGAGTTGTGAGTTTATTCTCAAGTCTGCGACGTAGATATTTTAGAATTTTGTATTCATATAGAGTCTGACAAGCTATCCACAAGGCTTTGGCTTTGTGGGTGCTACACCTTGGGTAACTATATATGTTGTAATATATATGTGTCTGTGGTGGGGTGTATAGGTGCAAGTGTGGCTGCATGTTAAGAAGCTTGCTTCCCAACCACATGGTTCCAGGTCCAGTTCCACTGCATGGAAATTTGGGCACGTATTTTCCTGTGTAGCCTCGGGCCGACCAAAGCCTTGTTAGTGGATTTGGTAGATGGAAACTGAACGAAGCCTTTTCTATATATATATATATATATATGTATGTATGTATGTATGCATGTATACATGTATGTATATAGACATGTACATATGAATGAAAACGCATGTGTGTCTGTGTATGCGTGCATGTTTGTGCATATGTGTGCATGTTTGCATATGCCTGTGTATGTGTGCGCGGGTGCGTTTTTCGTCCAAAGGTCTTTCTGTGTAGGTGTAAAGATGCGCACACTAGCATCAAGAGACACATGAACGCAAAACTATATGTGCACCTCTACTCACACACATATAGAAATATATATTTGCATGTTGTGGCATTATTTCAAGCTTTTTTTGCGCAAACTGCACGTGCATTTTTCTTGCGTACGCATAGTATCGATCGCAACAGCTGATGTATTTGCGCGTACAAATGCACGTTACCACAGCTTTGTCGATCGCATTCTCACCTGAAATCGATTTTTGTAATTTTTTCAAGACTTATACACACCCTGATACCGTCGGTATCTACATATCAAATTTGAGCGCAATCGGATGGAGGATGCCCGAGATCCTAGAAGACACACACACACACACAGACAGACAGTCCCGCCGAAATTGACTTCGCCTTTCATCCGTTCGTGATCAATAAATTAAGTATCAGTGAAACGCTGGGGTGGATGTAATCGACTTATCCCTCTTCAAAGCTGCCCTTGTGGCAAACATTTGAAATCATTATTATTATTATTATTATCATTATTATTATTATTATTATTATTATTATTATTATCATTATTATTATTATTATTATTATCATTATTATTATTAAATACTATTATTATTATCATTATTATTATTATTATTATTATATTATTATTATTATTATTATTATTATTATTATTATTATTATTATTATTATTATTGCTGTTGTTGGGTGTATGTATACGCGTATTAAACTATACGCTATCATAGATCTATTTCAGCCGATCTTGCCAATATGTTTTGTAAGAGCTTTAGATTCGATTTGCTGTTATTACCCTAAGATACGTTGTAAAGTATTAGAATGATGTGCAAATGTGTTCAAGTCATGTCCAACCTATTCTATTCATCTGTGGAATATTGTTTATGGAGTATTACAATGTTCAATGAGTCTTCGCTTGAAACTGTTTTCTAGTACAGTTTGTTGGTTGTCTCGATACTGTTTTTAGAAGCCCGAGGAATCTGGTAGAGACTTCATTGTTTGCTCTTTCAGCACTCCGTTAACCATGATACTCTGAATTTATAATCAAAGGTGTTTTACTCATTGCCATACCTTACCTTTTTTCAGGCATAGTGAATCTATGAATAAGCTATCGAATGTATTCTGTGATTTCTAGTAGGCTGTGCTGCCATGAAGTGACTCCTGTTTAGATCTTTCCATTATACAATGATAAATAACGTTGGTACGAATGCGCAAACATTTAGGACCAGGACATTCACCAGCTTGTCAGACCTAGTGCTGGGATGCTATTTTATTTTATCGACACAAGGAGAAAAAAAGGGCAAAAATGATCTCATCAGAATTTGAACATTGGGAAGTACATCAATCGACCTGGTCCCAATGTCCTTCTCTGATATGAAATCAATATATCAGAGATAATTGTTACTGCGATAGCTGTTGACTGTTGTCACTGTTGTTTAAGTCCATTAGCTCTAATCAAGCTAATTAGCTCTAATCAAGCTAATTAGTTTTAATCAAGCAGACATATATGATCGACAGCATTTGAGCTATGATCTCCTGTCTGTTATATTTCTGTCTAAGAATACATCATACAGTACGTGTTCCTTTTATTTTTAAGAAAATATGGTATTGATTCAGGGCGAATTTCTTCAGACTGAGTGACAGCATTGAGACTCCTGCGGAGATACCTCTAGAAATTTACAGACAATATCCATTTACATGACGTCCGGTACCATCACTATAACGATATCCGCATAATACGCTACGGATCTCCTCATCCCAGCTAGAAAGTGTGCTATGCACCTCAACACCCGCTATATTCAAGAGCCATGGATCGACCGTACACACATACTGATAAGTCCACCACTAAAACTTGAAGTGCAATGCAAAATGGTTCCAAGAAGTAATCATTCGCTCGAACTATCCACCTGCTGGTACAGTTCATAGCTATGGTTCAGCCTTTGAAAACGGGACCAAAACCGGCTACCCTGAGGACATCTGGTAAGTTATGATGGTCTGCATTATTTAAAGCTATCGACTATTCCAAATTGATCAGTTCCCTGTTGAAACAGATACTTATTCACACTTGCATGAAATACCTTTTGGAGGTTGCCTTAGATAAATCTCTATGGGAAATTTTCTGTTTGCACTTCCCTGATCAAACAACCGAAGACAAAATCCAAGACTCTCCCTAGTATCTCAGCTTTGCATTCAGCAGAATTGTGAACCAGGCGTTATCGATTACTTTATCCATGTTCACATCTTTCTATAGTGTTATCACTTCCACCCACTGGTTTACAGAATTAAGAATATGTTTGATCTGCTTCTTGTTGAGATAGGCTTCTGCAAGGAGGTCACTGAAGTTTGGTATGCCTCGTACAGCACTTTGAGTACGCAATCCAAACTGGGAAATTTGCACCGAGGGCAAACAATCAAGTCTTCTGGTATTTCTCAGCAGTTACCCGGCTTTTTGGTTGTACCTTAAGTTTTCTGGCAAGAATCTCTGCGTCCATGAAGGAAACTAGCAATCTCAACATTCTTAGTTCAGTCGAACGTTTTGAACGCAAGAGAAAATGCTTTGTCTAATTACATTCAGCATCGTAAGAAAAAATTACACGAATGAACGAGTTGAATAACAGATGGACACAAGCAGAACTAAGATGATACAACTTGTAGTTAAATTTGATGAAAAAAAATCTAAACACAAAATAATTAACAATAATTGTTGATCACTGAGAATTGTACGCCGAAAAGTCAAACGAAAAGAAAAGCAGTAAAGACTGGTGTTTCGAGGGATATTTTATTGAAGTAGAGTAAGAAGCAAGATAAAACAAACAAGGAAAGAAACAATACCTGTTTGAAGCACTTTGTATTTTGGGGCTACGTTTAGTATGATGCTGTATGGCTGATTCATGCACACAAGTATTGAAGAAATCTAGTTTATCCTTGTTACAGAGTAACAAACGTCTGGATGGTTCTATACGATTGTCACATTCATCCATGTTTGGGTTATCTGAACACAATTTCAGAATTTCACTAAAACTCGATTCTATAGCACGACTAGAATACGGAGTTAGACGTCCTCGGAAAAGAGTAGAAAATTGAAAAACTGCAGTCGTCCTGTTCCGATCGAAGAATCAATGGCCACTAGCATAGATGCTTGCTTTCACATCGAAACACACACACACACACACACACACACACACACACACACACACACACATACACACATACACACATACACAGAACAATATACATATATTCATGCAGACACAGACAATATGTAAGACAATATATAACAAGTGTTTCAACAACTAGCAAAATAACAAACAATTGACATCAAGTCAGGAGACATATCTTGTTTCCGCTTCATTCATAATGTAATAAATATATATATATATACACACACTTACACACACACACATCGAGACACACAGATGCATGCACACATATACAT
>NC_043013.1:12210294-12225294 GCF_006345805.1 Octopus sinensis
GTATGTATGTATGTGCGCTTGTCTCTCTGTCTGTCTATATATATCTGTATACAAAAATGGCAATTTCTGTCTGTTTGTGGCTGTGTGAGTTTGTGAATTTGTTACTTTAATTCCTCCGAGATTATTCAACCGATCTTGATGAAATTCGATACGCGTGTAGGGTTTATGCCCATGCGGTCACCTACGCACTTATAATTTTTAAAAAATTGTTAATTTTTAATAAGCATCGATTTTTCAAAAATCAATAGGACATTTCAATACAAATTCTCATATGAATTTTACTTTCTGCCATAACTTTTAAACGTTTGTACTCTATTTTCTTGAAATTTTATACACAGATGGAATATGCGCTAAAGATGGATTGAGACAAATAGATATTTACCTAGACCAATCAAGCAAAGCGTAAGATGATTTTTGATTAACTGATCAACGAAATTTGACCTAAATTGCTTGTGTTTAACTGTTCATCACTTATTTCAGCATTCACAGGTGGCTGTAAAATGTATTTTCTTAAAACCTGCACCTACAATTATCGATTGTAAAGGTTGAAGCGTTGTGTGCTATACATGCAACATGTATTTTCTTGACACCTGCACTTAAAATTGTCGCTTCTAACCGTTGTAATTGATATTTGATTCTCACGATCAGTGGAACTATACCCATGAAGCACAATCGTCAAATTAAGTACATGTGCACTTAAAATTTTCTCGCTTGTTGATAGAGAATATGCCGCCAAAGTACGAAAAATCTTCATTTTTGCATGCTTATTTTTCCTCCTCATAGCATCTTAAGACTCTTATGACCACCATATTGTCACCTCTACACTCCAGTCGTTTCTTACGAATAAAATCTCTTTTCTCTAAATAATTTTTTGTTTCTTTTTCCAACATTTATGCTCTCTTTTTTTTTTCATAGCACTCCTTTACAATTCCATCCTTGATGTTCCCATTGGTTATATATTTCCAGCTTTTCACTCATCTGACCAAACGATTGTCATTTTCCGATTCCACACGTATTTATTTGTATTATTGTTTCGTGAATAAATTTGCTTACGCCTTCTATTATCTGTCCTATGTCTTGATTTCATTTCTCGTCTGAGAGAAATTAGGCATTGTAAACGGTACTGGGAATATCCCCGGTCCCGAATATTACCGGGTACCTCAGCTAGTATATGTATGTTTCAGGAATATATATATATATATATATATATACATTCCTGAAACAACTGCAATTAGCCCCTTGTCCTTCTCATCCAACTCTGATTTTTTTTACCAGTAATGACTTGTTTGATTTTTCCAAGAGAATACCGCTTCCACGATAAATAGAATTTGAAGACATAGATAGTCTATGTATCGAGGCAGCGAGAGATGTGACTGGTAAGCGGTGTCACCAGACGTCTGCCACTAAGAAAGTCCAATAAAATGAAATCACGTGATCTGGCACTAATCTGTCAGTGATTTGGCAGTGATCTGGCAGCGCCCGAAACAGACGATTCTTTTCTGCTACGATTTATATGTGCTTTTATTTACCATGCGCCTATATAAGAGGTCCCTCAAGTCTAATAGCGCAGGATTCCACGTTGTTGATATATTGATTGCTTTGGGTGCTTACACTTCTTCTGTTGCTCGTATTGTCATAAATTTAACCGAATACCGGTTGTCAACCACTTCGTACTTTAATTTTATTATAAATGTATCTGTTTGATTAAAACATTGCCGATAGTCAAACTTCATTAGTTGTCTATAACATCCTAGCCTTTTCTGCTGCAGTTTAAATAAGGATTTAGAAAAAAAAATCAGTCTGAGCGTTAACTGTAGGTATCTTTTATCTTACTTCATTAGTTGTATGATGACCTGAATGCATCTATCTGTGTGTGTGTGTAGGTATGTATGTATGTATGTATGTATGTATGTATGTATGTATGTATGTATGTATGTATGTATGTATGTATGTGTGTCATTATTCAGTTTCATTTCAAAATTTCTTGCCAATAGAGAAAGAGATGGTTTCAAACCTAGATCAAAGGATCCTTCATTGGAACTTCAACAACATCAGGGTATTTTTGTTTCTGTGTATATTTTGTTTTATCTATGTAGTCTCATGCATATCTAGATATGCTCATACATTAATGACAAACTTCTGGAAAGTTTCACAGATTTTTACAGTTCCAGTAATGAGTGGATCTACAATATGTATGTAGTACGTATGTATGTGTGTAATACGTACATATGTATGAATTGGTATAAGTAAGTTTGAATATATCTTTTAGCATGCGGATAGAAGGAAAGACGTACTCAATATAAATTATTATCACACAGTAAAAGCACCCAGAATATAATAAAAGGCTTATGCTCTCTAAATAAAGTTTATAATAACGTAATGCAGTTACTATGTAAGTACGATACGTAAATATTATAACATACCTTCGTACGTAGTGTATAAAACTTAAACATACGTATAGTATAAAACAAAGTCATATTCGCAGAGTGTGAAATTATTGCATTTGGTCACTTATACTATATATTTCACTTTATTGGTGCTATTTATACATGTTCATAATGACGACTAATATCAGAGAACTACACATATTGGTATACTACCAATGTAGCAAGTATTGGATATTTATTCACTTTCTTCTCGTATTATAATGTTTTCCATGCTATAGTTCTTCCTTTTGAGTAGAAACTTGGTTTTACATGGTTAATGCTTCTATGATTTCCTTATATATTCCTGCATGAGTCTCTTTGTATGTATGTATGCATGTATTTATGTATGGACGTATTATATAAATATATATCTGTATGTGTATTATACATACGAGTATAATAGTTGTATCTATCAATTTATATATATATATATATATATATATATATATTCATATATATAATATACATATATATATACACACACATATATATATATATATACATATATACACACATATATCTATATATGTATGTATGTATGTATCTATCTATCTATCTATATATATATATATATATATATTATATATATATATATATATATATATATATATATATATATATACACCGTTATTGGTCGGATCAAGAAAAATGTAGGCCATCCAGTGACTGGTAAATATCAATATATTTAACTATATCATTTAATATTCTTTATAAATTTTGAGCCTGAATAATTACCCGATAATACACACCATGCTTTACTAGCTCATCTGGCTATCATTGGCGGCATGAAACGTATAACTGTGCACATGTATATATATATATATTTTTTTGTCCGAGTCAGACGCCATGATAGATCGTTAGCCACTACACACATTTTTTCTCTCCTTGTTTCTCTCCTTTTTTCTTTCCTTTTTTCTCTCCTTTTTTACTCTCCTTGTTTCTCTCCTTGTTTTTTCTGTGTATCTTTCTGTAGAAGAGCATAGGCTCGAAACGTAAAAGACTTTTTTCTATTCCTGAGCGATATACTAATACATCTGTTTGTTTTGTACACCACCTGTCTTCGTCTTTTGTTATTTTCGTAAACTTTCCCTTTATATATATATATATATATATATATATATATATATATATATATATATATATATATATTATATATATAAATAAATATATATATAAATAAATATATATATATATATATATATATATATATATATATGTGTGTGTGTGTGTGTGTGTGGTGTGTGTGTGTAAAGGACAACACAGTAGAAATACTTTTAGGAATAACGATAAATTACCTAGACGTTTCGATGGAGCTTCGGCCTTTCAGTTCTTATTCCTTTCTCAAGAAAGTGTATAGGACAAGCATAAAGAGCGAGAGAAAGGGAATATTCATTGTAAAGAGAATGGAACGTGCTTTGGTAACCAGATGAAAATGCTATTCTATATAATGAGCTAAGAGAGCAAATGAAGTGTTGTTAGATTCACGTATAAGAGTGTATCTGTCTGGAAGCGGGAATAAGAGTAGTGGCTTGATGTGAAAGTAGGATATACATACATGCATATATAATATATATATTATATATATATATATATATATATATAGTTAATCTAAACAAGAAAAAACAAAAAAACACAACAACGCGAGGACGTGGAACAAATATAGTATTATTGGACGCTCAGGAAAGAAGGGAAGAAGGGGGGTTTAACGTTTCGAGCGGAGCTCTTCGTCGGAAACATAGAAGAAGGAAATATCCAGAGAAGGGAAGATAGAGGAAAAAAATCGCCAACGGTACACACGAGGTCACATTTTGAAAGGCCGATATATATATTCGTAGTGAAAGCAATTATGCGGATAAACCTATTAGTTATAACAGCTTCGATTTTATATACAATGTGTGTATGTGTGTGCATGCAAGAAGAAAGAAAATACTGATTTTTAGACAATGAATATTTAAATATTAATTTATGGATATTTATACGGGGTGTTAGAAATTCATAAATTATGTTAAGTTAAACGGGTAAGCAGTTTTTCATGCTGCACTGTAAGGTCAGAATGAAGTCTATTGTCAAAATGGAGGAAGCTTGGTGTTATTAGACAAAACTGTGAAACTCTAACGAATTGGCCAGACGTTGGCAAACCTTTATAAGCAGAGATAATTGTACCCACCAGTTTCTGTGCCGGTTTTTTCTGTGAGACAAAGTTGTTCAATTGGATTCTGGAAGATATGATTGCCTGCTTAGTTCGTGCACATTGTGCTTTGTGTTAAGCATTTAGGGATTTATTTTATGCTCCAGGAATTCGCCAGAACTTTTGTCAGATTTAAAACAATTTCCGTGTCATATCTGGGTCCAAGGATCAAAATCCAAGGTTCGAAAACCGAATTTGTACTAAGATAGAAATCCAGATTTTATGGAATCCAAATTTTTGGAATGCATATTTTTGAAAAACCAAAATTGTGAGGCCAATTTTGGTGAAAACAAAAACCGGGATTCGGAGTCCGAATTTCTGAACTGTATATATATGTTACCTTTGTAAATATTTTGACTGCGTAGCTGGTGTAGCATTTGCTTTTTGCTCGTGTATATATTCGTTTTGTATGTAAGCTGCTCTTTATGCTGACTATTGTTAATAATATTTTAGAGCAAATTTCATGGTGTGTTGTTGTTTTGGGTTCACCGTATCCTCGCTGATTCTGTAAATCCAGGTTATGCCCACCAGGTCTTAACATAGGTTTGATCAATAAGTATCCGGACTGGTGCTATAAAAACAAAACTACAAGAAGTACCAGTTTGGTATTTAATCTCCTTCTTACTAGTCCCCTTTGGAAGCCACACACTTACTTCAGCACTGCTTCCTTTGATGGAAGTATTCCTGCAATCTGTTTTCTCGAATAATTAGCAGCTGCCTCGTTGCATTTAATTTTTGGAAGGAGGAAAAATTTGCAAGAGGCGAAATGTGGGGAACATGAAGGCGGTCGAACCTGGGGAATGCTGTGCCTAGCCAAACACTGCTGTACAAGCTGCGCTGCTTGGACAGGTGCTTTGTCATGGTGCAATTGCAATTCACTGGACTCATGCAATTGTAGTCTTTACCGAGTAATAGCATCCTGCAAACGCCGCAAAAGGTCGTGAGAGTACTCCCTGTTTACTGTCTGACCAGGTGGAACATACTCATGATGAACAATCCCCTTATAGTCGAAGAAAATGGTCAAGAGGGTCTTCACATTGCTTCGACTCATTCGTGCTTTCTTCGGTCTCGGAGAGTTTGGGGGCCTTCCACTGCGAAGACTGGACCTTTGTTTCGGAGTCATAGCCATAAATCCACAATTCATCACCCGTTATGACCGTTTTCAAAACGTTTTAATCGCTCTCGACACAATCAAGGAGATTTTGTGATCAAGTACCAGGGTGAGGGAATAAATATAATGGTGAAGGATAGGAATGGCCAGAGTAATGAAGGAGATGTGTTTAATGTGTATGCAACTGTATAAAGAAAAGTACGTAAGGATGTGAGAGTGTTTTTTTTTTTTTTCAAGGACCGAGAATCACTTGTTTGGGTGCCTTGTTGGGTAATGTATAGTTACCTGATGCTTTGGTGTACAGAATTAACTATACGTTGAATGCTTTCCATCATGATCCTTTCGTTCTCTTCAGTCTGACTGTTTAATGATGTCTTGGCTATGATATTGATGTTATCCACATATCTCCCGTACAGTCTGATTGCTACCTAGTGTTCCTCAAGAGCTTGTTTCAGTTTTTGTCCAACCAGGTCATGAAGTGGCCCACCACGTCCCTAGCAACAATGACACCGATGGCCTCTCCGTGACCTTGTATATAGCTGTAGGGTGGTTTTTAGACTTGCGCCCACTGCATGTGCAATCATTTTCAGTGTCTAGCCATGCTTGATTTGAGGAATATCGCTATTTTCTTCCAGGATTCAGGAATTGTCCCAAACGGTATAGTAAAACCCTATATAGGGTTGACTCTAAACCCCCAGTATTCATGTTCTTTTATACATTTCATGTTCGGATATACATTTAATCAACGAGGTAAAATAGAAAAACTAATTTAATAATGTTTGTTGTTGATTCAACACTTTCTATAACTCAATTCACGCAAATGATTGAAAGTAATTGTAAAATCAAATGAGCATATAAATTTCGTTGAGCAGAGTTGACTGTACAGTGATTTTGAGCGGAGTCTTTTGCCAGACAGTAGGAGTTATATCAATAGGTCGAAATATTGCAATTCAGAGGTTTGTACGAAGCTTCGCATCTATAAAAAATTATTACCTAAATAACTGTTATTCGATATTACTCATGTTAGTCTAATGCATGTGTATTTGCATAACGGAAGATTTCTTTCACTAGTTATTACCGATTAGTTACACCACACTTTACAATGAGTGTGGTTTGAGTGGAGACCTTTACACACAGGAGAGATCATTTGCTGTCGTCAGGAGATATTATAAGAGACATATCTGAAGAACCTTTCGACATTGCAAACAATGATAATATAGAAGAAACTGTTTCAAAATTTATTCTCACCCTGAAATATAGACATTTTAAAATTAGGAATGTTCTGGATAATCAAAGGAGTACTTAAGTGCGATGATTATGTACATCGTTCATAATTTGAACGAAAGGATGAAAGGATGAAAGGCAAAGTCGACCTCGGTGGAATTTGAATTCAGACCGTAAGGACAGACGAAATACCGCTAAGCATTTCGCTAAGCGTGCTAACGTTTCTTATTTCTTTATTGTCCACAAGGAGCTAAAGGAGCTAAACACACAAGGGACAAACAAGTACAGACAAAGGGATTAAGTCGATTACATCGACACCAGTGCGCAACTGGTACTTAATTTATCGACCCCGAAAGGATGAAAGGTAAAGTTGACCTCGGCAGAATTTGAACTCAGAACGCAGCGGCGAACGAAATAACACTAAGCATTTCGCCCGGCGTGCTAACGTTTCTGCCAACTCGCTACCTTAGCCATTGCTTATATTACAAGTTAAATCAATTTATATGCTCAACAGGAGATTATAGATCGGTTATCACCATTCAGAATCATTTCAAACAAGAAAATCAACCAGAATCGAATAGAATTTCCGAGACACTACAGGTGTTTGCTCGATGAGAAATACATATCGAAAGAATCGATGAACCGTACCGAAAAAGGTAGTGTTGTTGGTGTGGTGGTTGAGGTGGTGATGATGGTGATAGTGGTGGTGGTGGTTTTTATGGTGGTGTTGGTTGTGCTGGTGGTGGATATGCGATATACTGCTGAGCAACCTGCATGTATGTTTTCTTTTTAGTGATCAAATTTGTGTGCCCCTCATTAGCTCACTCCTACCATCAAGTCGGCGTGGCCTGAACAGGTGCACGGTGTACCACATGTCACATGCCGCATTGATTGCAGAGGAATGTGAGAGAAAGTATTTTGCGCAAGAACACAACGTTCCACCCTGTCCTAGAATTGAAATATCGAATTTGCGATCATGAGTGCAACACTCGAGCCACCAGGCCATGCAAACTCCACACATTCATAAACAGACGCACAAACACCAACGTGTGTGTATAAATATATATATATACTGATGTACATATATACTAATATTTTACACGTGCAAACCAATATATATGTATATGTCTATATATATATATATGTTACCATCCACATGTCTTGTTAAACATAATCTGACACACATACGTATACACACAAAGCTCTCAAGTGTATTGAACATGATGAAGAAGGGATAAGATACCATAAAACCACTTAGTGGCATCATACTTGAGAGTTAATGGCATACTTCCGATCATCACTAACATCTGATTTTTTAACCCTTTTAAGATTGATTGCCGATGATGGAAGGATGTAAAAAAACAACCACGAAATACTATAAAAACCATGGTTCATGTCTCCATCTCTTTCTCCCACTCTTCGGATAGATAGATAGATATACCGTACATGCAATAATATGTATATGAATGTATAACATAATTTACTCTACTTAATGCATTGAGTCCTTTATTTAGTGAATATTTTAGGTTTTTCTGTAAAACTATGATCATTTATTATAATTTATACATATGTGTATAAGAACACACACAAACATCACACCCTCACACACGCACACACACACACACGCACGCATACAGAGTAATTTATTTTCCTTTACATCGATATCATCGTATATACTGATTAATTCGGATTAGTGCCCTCTTCTTCGTTACCATAATCACAATGTTTCGCTATTTGTAGTAACCCGGCTTCCTCCGGGGCCCTGTCGTACTCGGTATATTACTCGGAATTTCAAACCGGGACATTTTATATCTCCTTTGGTTTTAAAATACTCCCATTGCCAAATTCATACCCAGAATATTCTAGTATTAGTCAATCTTCTACTTGTGTTGTGGCTGTAATATCCAAGACAAGGACAAGAGTTCAAATAAATAAGTATTTTTATCATGATAATTCAACCTTCATCAAGTATTCTTGATTGTGGTTCAATCCAAAGACTTTCCATTCTTGATGATCAAAACGTTTTTTCCCGTATCTGAAACAACACTCTCTTTGAATCCTAGATGATAACGTAGGATTTGTGAAAGATTTAGATGTTACTTTTTGTAGACTTTGCGTTCAAGTCGAACAAGTTTTTTTTATATTTATCTGAAACTACATTATTTCCCATCTTAAGTTAAGATGGAATTTGAGGGGGATTTAAGTGCTATTTTTAGAAGGCGTTCCATTTTTGTTTATCTAGACATGTTTTCTATATCTAAAACTACATTCCTTCCGATCGTGCGATAAAGTTCCATTTGAGAGAGATTTGGATGCTTATTTTAAAAGGCGTTTCATTATTTTTGATCCAAACTCTTTTAAGTATCAAAAATTACATTCTTTCCGATCTTGAGGTGAGGTGATAGGGTGATATCTGAGGAATATTTTTGGGAGCTATTTTTTAATCCTTATTCTAATATTGATGGAAATGTCCTTAAAAATAATCGGTTGGGTGGAGGATCGGGTAATCGATATGGGGTATTGATTTTTATTTTCTGCATGGTTTACGTTATATCTTCAGATATAGAATTTCTTCTAGAAAGCTTAATATCGTAATTATTATATGTAGCTACAGAGATAGGGATGTTTCTTAGATCCTTCGCAGTGCTGATTAAGTCCCCTTGCTGTGTATTTCTAGATTCTATTCCTTTGTTATTAGAGACTGACAAACCTGTATCTCTGTGTAGTCTTTCATTCTCTTTCTTGTTTCAGTCATTTGACTGCGGCCAAGCTGGAGCACCGCAAGAAGTTTCGTCAGAAATATTGCAGTGTAATATAGTATTCCTTCAGATAAACCAAGAATTTTTATAACCACTGTAACAAAGGGTTTCGTAGTTAGTATATATATATATATATATATATATGTGTGTGTTGGTATCTACGAATAGTAGTACCCTCAATATAATATAAATGAATATTTTCAAAGAGGAAGAATTTACGGATTTTTTCTCTTACGAGGTTTTTCACGCTGACTACTGATAATTTCTTTTAAAGATTTTATCCTCAATTGTTAATTTATATTTTTCACCGGAATAGTTCAATACTGAATTTTTATTCCGAATAGACAATTTGGTTCCGAAATGCATTGCGAATAAGCCCGCCATTTTCATAGATATGTAAAGATAAACATTCGGACATGCTACGACGAATTCTACGGTTGGCTATCCAGTTTGTAATGTTATGTTTTTTCTTATATTCTTGAGTTTGTTGCACTGATGAACATAAAATGCATATTCTGCATTTAAATGCGAAATCACATGTGATATGTAACTGAATTCTTTTTTAAAATGATGTGTTTTGAAGTTTTGCATTCGGTAAAATTTTGTTTATTTTAGTAGTTTTGACCGCATTGGTCCCTCTTAGCGTGTTGGTATCTCGAATAGTAGTACCTTCAATATAATATAAATATATAATATATATATTATATAATATATATATATATATATTATATATATATATATATATATATATATATAATATATATATATATATAATATATATATATATATATATATATATATATATATATATATATATATATATATATATATATATATATATATATATATTATATATATCTATATATATATATATATAATGGAGGCGCAATGGCCCAGTGGTTAGGGTAGCGGACTCGCGGTCGGAAGATCGTGGTTTCGATTCCCAGACCGGGCGTTGTGTGTGTTTATTGAGCGAAAACACCTAAAAGCTCCACGAGGCTCCGGCATGGGGGGGGTGATCCCTGCTGTACTCTTTCACCACCGTTTCTCCCACTCTTTCCTCTGTTAGCCTGCTCGCTTAGCCAGCGGGGTGGCGTCATTCAAAGGCTAAAACAATGCGAACGCATTGTGACCAGCGATGTGTAACAACATCTGATGGTCTGGTCGGTCACGTGATCACGTGATATATGTATATATATGTATATATATATATAGAGAGAGAGAGAGAGAGAGAAACCTGGCCTACGTCCACTTTATTAAATCTCAGCTAAAACCAAAATCATAACGTGGCCTACTCTACAAAGTTTCAATGTGAATTCTAGTATTGGAGAAGAATTTCCTTAATCTGATTCAGAAACAGAATGGTTTATATAAATAATTAAAACATTTCTATTGGTAAATTTAAACGTGAGCGATAGTAACATGATGAATATTTTCATCATAACCAATATATAAACACCTATATATCTATATCTATATTATCTATCTATATACATATATATATATATATATATATATATATATATATATATATATATATATATATATATATATATATATGGGAGAGAGAGAGAGAGAGAGAGAGAGAGAGATTCTCTTAAAGCAAAAAGTTGTTAATTATATAAAAATATCTTTAAAAATGTCATGAGAATAGCGCAAAAATTTTGGGAGAAGAATTCATATGCTGCGGAGCTCTCTGTGTCGACGAATTTGCTTTTGCAGCGGTGTTGACTACTTCCGGCTGGAGATAAACTCTCAAGACACGCACGTGCTATTAGCCAAGCCTGACTGAGATGTACATATTGCAACGCATTTACGAATTTAAGGCGGCGAGCTGGCAGAAACGTTAGAATGCCGGGTGAAATGCGTAACCGTGTTTCGTCTGCCGCTACGTTCTGAGTTCAAATTCCGCCGAGGTCGACTTTGCCTTTTCATCCTTTCGGGGTCGATAAATAAAGTATCAGTTACGCACTGGGGTCGATGTAATAGACTTAATCCGGTTGTCTGTCCTTGTTTGTCCCCTCTATGTTTAGCCCCTTGTGGGCAATAAAGAAATATATTGTAACGAATCTAATCTGCACGAATCTGGTCGTCTCGTACCCTGACTTGTGGAGCTGTATGAAACAGATCTTATCAATTCTAGGGAGTATTCTGCAATACACCGGGTCCATTATGAAGTCCTTCGCCTTATCTTCCTTTGGCCAGGAAAAGAGCTTGTGAAGTGGATGAGATTAAAAAGGATCGAGGTAGCCAACTGTTTTGGCCAAACCTCTTATCAACGTTATCAAGTTTCACTTTAAAACGAGAGTAAATGTGATCCAAGTGATCTTGGCTTCTCTGAGCATGCATCTGTGTTTTCGAGAAGGACCGCTGAAAAGGGTCCCTTGCATTAGGGGTCAGCATGACTAAGTTTATATACGACTCCTACAAATAGCTTTCAAATGCCTCACTTGTTCCTTTGAAGAGTTTTTATTTGAATATTTTTTTCTTCATCTCATTTACACATTTTTTATGTAATACCGCACTGTATCGATCGGTACAATGCTCGGCTTTTTGTCAACGCTTTGTACTAGATAGGCAAGGAAGTATTATCAATATTTTTTTCTACTGTAGTTAATATTATGATTCTTCCTTCCTTCTTCTTCTTCTTCTTCTTCTTCTTCTTATTATTATTATTATTATTATTATTATTATTATTATTATTATTATTATCATTTTCATAATTATTATTATTATTATTATTATTATTATTATTATTATTATTATTATTATTACTATAATTATTGTTATTATTATTGCCATCATCATTATTATTATTGAAAATGTGATTTATGTTTTGATGAGGAAAAAGTGCACGACTATAATAATAATAATAATTGTTATTATTATTATTGTTATTAATATTGCTGTTGTTGTTGCTGATGATGATGAAGAGAAGGAGGAGGAGGAGGACTATGATGATTACGATGATGATGACGATGATGATGACGATGATGGTGACGATGATGATGTTGATGATGTTGACGATGTTGATGGTACTTTTGTTATTAGTATCTTTTGACCCATGAGACTCGGTTCTATAAATATTATGACAACCACAACAACAACAACAACAATAACAATAATAATAATAATAATAATAATAATAATAATAATATCAGTAACAACAACAACAGCATCAATTAATGTTATTGTTTTATAATAATGTGTTTTATGGATATTGTTATTACGGTTATTATTGTATATTTTGTTATAAGTAGTATATTTTTGATGTGGTTATAATTGTTGTATATATAATTTTTAATGTTGATATGCTTCTTTTTATGATGCTTCTCTTTTACTAATGTTATGGGTACACACACAAGAAACACACACTCAAACATGTAATTATATATATGTATGTATATACATAGAGAAAGAGAGAGATGCATATATATATACACATAAGCATATATATATTTATATATATATTGCCGTTTTATTTCATACATGTAAACAATGTCCTTCTTACCGTCATTGATGTAAAGATAATAATGATAATAGTAATAATAATAATGATGGTGATAATAATATAATATGATAATAATAATAATAATAATAATAATAATAATAATAATAATAATAATAATAATAATAATAATAATAAAAAAAATAATATAATATAATAATAATAATATATAATAATATAATAATAATAATAATAATAATGGTGATAACAACACCAACAGCAGCGAAAACAGCAATATGAAATATTATTATTGTTATATTTGTGATTTAACGCTATTCATTTTCTTGAAAATATTTTTGTGTTTTCATATATTTTTTAGTATATATATATATATATATATATGCACATTCATATGAATGTGTTTATATGCATGCATAATGTATACGTATATACACCTGCGTGATTGTGCCTCTCCTGATTATATGTATATATCTGTATATATATATATATATATATATATATATATATATCTATATATATATATATATATATGGATGTATATGTATGTATATGTATGTATATGTATGTATGTATGTATGTATGTATGCATGTATGTATGAGTGTATATAAATATTATATTTATATTCATGTATACCTATGTGTATATATGTATAGGAGAGTTTACGAAAAAAACAAAAGCCGAAGACAGGTGGTGTACAAAACAAACAGATGTATTAGTATAACGCTCAGGCATAGAAAGTATTTTATACATATATG
Organism: Octopus sinensis; assembly: GCF_006345805.1. NCBI lineage: Eukaryota > Metazoa > Mollusca > Cephalopoda > Octopoda > Octopodidae > Octopus > Octopus sinensis. The sequence goes on from NC_043013.1 coordinate 12,224,228, forward strand.
TGTGCATATATATATATATATATATATATATATATATATTTATTGTCTATATATGGGTAGTGTCGGATGATCGTACTATGATACGAGACATACTAAAATCAGTTTTGCATGTTCCCCAGCACATGAAACTAATAATAACCCATAAATACACATATTGCGTTTATCAAATAAAATTTAAGTCTTACCAGATGGAGTACTTTTCTTGTTTTGCTAATCTTACCATCTATATATATATATAGATGGTAATATAAATAAATTATTAAATTGTCAATAGAATATCTCTATATTTAATTTATCTTTATATATGTACATGCATACATACATACATACATACATGCATACATACATACATACATACATATATATACATACATACATACACTTATATAGATATATTGATATGTATGTATGTGTTATTGGATTGGCTAAAATTCGCGCTCGGGTTTTGTGAACAAAAACATCAAGTGCTCCAGTAAACACCGAACCTCTGACTGTATCTTTCTCATGTGCACTCGTTAAATACTCGACACTTCAACGTAGTTCGATGTGAACTTGCAAATATGCACGTTGTATTTTGTGTTCTACCTTTGTGCCATAATGGGGAGAACCAAAAGGAGCATTATAGACGCTTCTCAGTTTTGTATTTTAGAAAAACCTGGAGGAAGATATGCACTATGTACTGAGAGTATGCTATTACGTACCGTGTATGACAGAAAGATTTCGCTTAAAGATGCTATTAGCTTAAACTGGCTAACTCAGAATTACGGCAATATCAATTTCCATTATACAAAGTGGATAAATGCAGGTGTGACCCAAATGTCAAATTACTACTGAAAACCATCTTCATCAACTTGGTTATATCAGAATATTCGATAATTTGGTCCCGCATCAAGTGAATGAAGCTAACTTTGTCTAAAGGTTTCCATCTGCAATTCATTGTAGAAACGTTAAGAAAACTATGCTTTATTTAAATTGTGACAAGGGATGAAGGATGGATCCTTTATATAACAATGTGAAATTCAAACAATCATGCGGGAAGCGCGGCGAATTACCATAGATGATCTCAA
>NC_043013.1:12230294-12235294 GCF_006345805.1 Octopus sinensis
ATGTATGTTTCTTTGTGTATGACATATATATATAGATATATATATACACATATAAATATATATATGCATGTTTGGATGTGCCTATATATAGTATATATGTTCATATGTTAATATGAATGTATATATATATATGCATGTATGAATATGCATACATACATACTTCCATATATATTATCTTTTATCTATCAGTAGTTTCAGTAAGCTGCGGTCATGCTGGGGCACCGACTTGAAGAATTTAAGTCGAACGCATCGAACATAGTACTTATTTTCTTTCAAGTCTGGTAATTATTCCATCGGTGTGCGTGACAAAGAAAGACACAGATACATTCTGACACATTTCCCATAAACACACCTCTATAAGACTGACAAGGTGGGTTAAGTTTTTAACCCTTGGTGACGAAGTACTGGGTCGCTGATGAACATCAAATCAAATCTGAAATCATCTGATCATATGACTATCTCGCTTGCCTAAGGAAGCTTGTATCCCTGGTCAGACGTTAGAAAAGTGCGCTCACGTGGCTAAGAGTTGTTTTGACTCTCTGTCTATATATATATATATACGTGGAGGCGGCAATGGCCCTGTGGTTAGGGCAGCGGTTTCGAGGTCATAGGATCGCGGTTTCGAGTATGAGTGTTTACTGAGTGAAAACCATTAAAGCTCCACGGGGCTCCGGGTGTTTTACTGTTTCTGTTGTACCTGTATTTCAACGGGCCAGCCTTGTCAGCAACATGTCTGTAGAGCACTCAGTCACACACACGTTAATTTCACGAGCAGGCAGTTCCGTTGATTGGATCAACTGGAACCTTTGTCATCTTAACCGATGGAGTGCCGTAGTGACCTATATATATATATTTATGTATGTGTGTGTGTGTACATGTATATATATAATATATAATATTATATATATATATATATATATATATATATATATATATGGCCGATCTGGGCTGTATCAGTGATGTCAACCCCCCAACCCTATATCGGACATAACGTTTAGTGCCCCTGATGTCTTAGCGGCGATAAATGAAATAAAACACAATTCAGCAGTAGGCCCCGATAGTTTCCCTGCTTGTGTCCTGAAGGTGTGGCGACACCAACTTGCATCTCCCCTTGCTAATCTGTGGAGAAACTCACTGGATGCTGGCTATATTCCAAAAAACCTTCTGTCCCAGTCTGTTGTCCCAGTTTTCAAAAAGGGAAACAAGTCCCTTGCAGTGAACTACCCGTCCGATCTCACTCACCTCTCTATCATCAAGGTATTTGGAGGGTGGTGAGATCTCGAATAACCCAATTTTCTGGAAAGCAACAGCGGCTGATCTCTAACCAACTTGTTTCCGTAATGGAAGGGACTGCCTAACGCAGCTCCTGCATCACTTTGATGACATTTTTGAGAGCTTTGGGAGAGGGCTCCACCCGATGTCATCTACCTGATTTCATAAGGCCTTCGACAGGGGCGATCACAAGATCCTATTGAAAAACTAATACAACATTGGTGTCTCTGGAAAGTTACTGAAATGGATCAAGTGTTTCTGACAGACAGATCTCAACATGTTGTAGTTGAAGGGGTAAAATCAAGCCCAGCCAAAGTCAGTAGTGGCGTTTCCGCAAGGCACTGTGCTGGGGCCCACTTCTTTTCATCATCTACATTAATGACATCAATGACATCATCAATCAACAGCAACATAAAAATCTTGCAGATTGATTCCAAGCTACAGAAGTCATAATGAGGCGAGTGACCGACATGCCTTCAGTCAGATTACTGCTGTTATCCAATGGGCAGAAAAAAACAATATGCTGCTGAACGAGGGATAATTTTTGATTTAATCCACTTTGGAAAGGGAGGCCCTGAAACTCCCATACTCCCTTTCCTTCAGGTGAAACTCTCGCGGCGTCCAACATCAGAGACTTGGGAGTAATAAGCTGGGCCACTCATATAAACACCAAAGTTTGACATGGCACGCAGAATGTGTTCCTGGATTCTCAGAACTTTCCAGTCGAGAGATATCCACACCATATCCTTTTCTTCTCCACTTTTGCCCGACCCCACCTTGAATACTGTTTTCCACTGTGGTCTCTCCCCACACATACAAAGTATCATAAAAGTTGAAGCACCTCAAAGGGCAATCACAAGAAAGATAGATGCATTACAGGCCTCGACTATTGGGGTCGACTAGAAAAGCTAAAACTTTATTATCCTCCAACGTCGTCCGTGAGCGCTACCATCATCTGCAGATGTGGAAAATATTCCATCAGCATTGCCCAATGATGTTGGCATCACCTTTAAGGTACATCCAAGGCTTGGGCCCCGTGCCATCCGCCCAAACAAAAATCGCACTCTCATCTCATAACAACAATACGGCACAATTATTTCACCTCAATTGGCCCCGCTCTCTTTAACATTACACCAAACACATTAAACAGAAACTATGACCCTATAGGGTTCAGAAGTCTTTGGACAGATTCCTTCAAGAAATCCCGGATAAACTACACCAGGATGTCTCTGTTAACAATAACTCTCTACTTGAGTGGGCCATAGTGCCCAATTCTGACTTGAAAGACTTCACCAGGTGGTGCTATTAAGTTAGACATGGCCTGGGCCAATAATGGCCGAAACCTATCAAGTATCAAAGTATCAAAGTATATATTATATAGATATATATATAATATATATTATATAGGGATTTTCCTTGTGTCGTATGTCTTGTACCCTGTTTTATCGTTGTTTTAAAAATGTCCTTTTCCACGGTTCTGTTTTTTATGTTTTCGTTCTCATTGTGTTCGACGTTTTTAATTGGTGTCCTGTACCTATATATGCATGTATATATACATATAGATGTAGGTACGTACATTATGTTGATGTATATATGCATATGTTTTATTTTTATTTTGTTATATATATATATATATATATATATATATATATATATATATATATATTATTATATATATACATGCATATCTATGGGAGATTACTCTTTTACTCTTTTACTCTTTACTTGTTTCGTCATTTGAGTGCGACCATGCTGGACCGCCTTTATCGAGCAAATTGACTCCAGGACTATTTTATAACTCATATAATAGCGCTTGCATCTAATCTAGTAGTTTTGCCAGTTCTGAGTGCCTAATTTCTTCTAATATATATACCGGTACATCACCTATACTATCTTTATATATATATATATATATATTAATATATATATATATATATATATATATATATATATACATATATATATACATACATACAGCATACATATATATATATATCTTATATATGACAGAGAGATACATAGGTTGATTGATTGATTGATTGATTGATTGATTGACTGATTTATTGTTGATATTTACGTAGGTAGGGAATGATGTAGAAGATTCACAGCAGAAAAACGGGTATACACATACACACTAGCATATATACAGAAATATGGACATATAGACGTATGTATGATTGTGTGAATGTATCTATTTATGTATAGACTAATATCAGTGTATACAGACATATATATATACATACATACATACATACAATAAACAATGTATATATACTGAACATTTTACAGTTGAATCTAAAAAAAGAGTGCTATATATAGAAATGTAAAATTGTCACTGAACATAACAATACAAGTGATACGAAAATTAAACTATAGAACATCAGAGTCAAAATAACAGATTTGCATTTATGAAAATGAATTTTCCACTGAAATAACACAATGATTTCAAATATTTTTTCAGGATATTGAAATTTTGGGTTCAAGATAATCGTCAGAAGTTCTTAAGCACCCATTAAAACACTTGTACTCTTTATACTTTATTTCATCTCTCATCATACAATATATATACATACATATATACATACGCACAGGCATATATATACATACATATACGAGCATATTTATAAATATAAAAAGACACACAGTTATATATATATATACATATATACATACATATATATGTGTAGTCATAATGTTCAATATAATTAATACATATATGTGGATGTGCATATGTGAGTCGATATACCCTATGTATGTATATGTGCATTTAAGTATATACCCGTGTATTTAGATATGAATATGTATGTGTGTGTATGCATGTATGTATGTATTCTATAAAGTAATATTATTACCATGAATCTATGAAATATTGATTTTCTTAATACCACTCTAGACTCGAACACAGGGTATATATATATATATATATATATATATATTATATATATATAAAGCTTCTTTATATCATATCTCAAAGACCAAACGAGGACATTATATACATAAAATCATATTATATACTTATATACATACATACATACGTATATACGTAAGCATGTACATACATATGTAGATCGTGACCGTCAAATCATACTTTGAAGGCAAGGGGTTTACAATCCAAGATCTATATATTGCAGCACATTCCTAAAAATCAAACAAAATTACAAAGTGAAAACATGGAGCCCCAGGATGCAAATAAAAATGTTTATTATGCTACAACTCCTTGGAAGACGATACATGTGATAGGCAGCTACCCAAGTATTCTGTCAAAGTATTACCTGTAAATGTGTCAAGACGTTGTCGCTAAAACAATATACAATTTCATCCGAAAAGGAGACTACCTTAGGATAAATATAGAAAATCTTCCTGTTATCGATTATATACATAAACATCAATACAAGAACTACTGGTAGTATATTCCCATTAATACGCCTAGTAAGTGCAAATATAACATCTTCAAAACAGTAGTCTGTGATAGACAAGAAAAATTATGTACTGTCAAGGAGGACAACTACCTTTCAGATATAAAGCGACAGGATTTCTGGAGCCCGAAGAACTGGATTCTTCACGACGACGATACACCATCACTGAGATCTCACTCCTCATTTTCTCGCCAAAAGCAACATGGCATCGATTTCGCACCCGCCCTATTCGCAAGAATTAGCTCTTGCGGATTTCCATCTCTTCTCCAAGATGAGAATGCAGGCTCAAAGGTCACCATTTTAACGCCGTTG
>NC_043013.1:12239689-12254689 GCF_006345805.1 Octopus sinensis
CCAACAAATAAAATCAACTTCACCCCAGACTCTCTCTCTCTCTCTCTTTCACTCTTTTTGTCGTTTTGTCTGTCTGGCTTGCTGGCTGTCTCTGTTTGTATGTCTCTCTCTCTCTCTCTGTCGCCCTTCCTCTGTGTAAAACAGTGATCTCTAAGCATTTTAATCCTGATGTTTTGAAAACTTACTTTCATTTGTAATCCTAGTATTGGAGCATCAATCACAAACAAATGCCTTAGATCAGTTAAACATTTAAGAGTGATAATACTTTTAGAACATGGTATCACAGAGAGAGAGGGCGAGAGAGAGAGAGAGAAAGCGAGGTGGGGAGACACAGTAGAGATTACAAAACAATGCCAGGGTGCTGATGCAATATGAAGCAGTAAACTTTTGTTGCATTCCTTTAGGTTCCAAGACTCAATCATACTAGGAGCAATAATTGGTGTTTCGTTTCTACCATGGAGTTGGGCGTTTCGGGAAATTCTCGAATGAGTAAGTGAGAGAGAAAGAGACACAGTGAGGGAGAATACAGCAAGAACGAGAGACAGAGAAAAAGGAGAGGGGGAGAAAGAGAGGAGAGAATGAAAAAGGGGAGAGAGAGATGGAGATATATATATATAGAGAGAAAGAGATATGGAGAAAAGGTCAATGATGAGAGGGAAATGAGAAAAGAGGGCAAGACAGAAAGAAAGTAGGACACTGGACTGTTTTGTGTTGTTCCCATTTCGAATTCCGGCTGAGAGAGAGAGAGAGAGAGAGAAAGACGCAAACAGGCAGAGTGAGAGAGGAGGAGAGAGAAAATTGAGCCTTGATTTTATTAGAGGTGGATCTATGGCTAATAGGGGCGATGTGCATAAATATCACAACCACCACCACACCACCACCACCAACACACCACCACCACTACTACTGTCGTTGTCGTCAGCGCCTTCCTCTCTCTCACCATGACTCATCGTGGCTTCTTGCCTGGGTTGCACTGAAAAGTAATGTGACGCCGAATGCTGGAGACCATGAATGAAAAACTTATTGAATGCCCGGGACCAAAAGGCACGTCTACGCCCTCACCATCCGTGCACCCAGCTGGATCGCTCGCCTGTTGTATTGGGATCTGGTAGGGCAGAGAGAAAGAGGAAGAGAGAGGGAGAGAGAAGTTGTCCCGCTGTGGTTAAGTAACCAGGGTTGTGATTTGTAAACCAGTGGCTTATATCAGGCTCCAGTGCTTGTCAATAAAGTTATTGTTTGTTAATTGGCTATGTGTGTGTGTGTACACGATGTGTACATAAGCACACACACACCCACACACTCACGCATGCACGCGCACACTCCCACACACTCATGCATGCACGCACACACACATGCACAGACACACACATGCGTATATATAAAAGCTTTTATATATGTGTATATAGAATATACATATACAAATAATACAAGTCGTCTCAAAAGTAATAGGCGTGGTTGCCTGGTAAGAAGCCTGCTTCCCAACCCTATGGCTCCGGGTTCAATCCCACAGTGTGACAACTGGGGCAAGTGATTTCTATAATAGTCCCAGGCCGACCAAGGCCTTGTAAACGGATTTGGTTGACGGAAACTGAAAGAAGCCCATCTTACATATATATATATATATATATGTGTGTGTGTGTGTGTATGTATGTATGCTTGTATGTATATACCTGTGTGTGTGCCTTTGTATACTCACCGCTGCTTGGCAAAGTGTATTGGTTTATGTCCGGGTAACTTAGAGAGTCGACAGAATAAGCACCAGGCTTACAAAATATGTACTGGGGTCGATTTTTTCCACTAAACCCTTCTAGGCGGTGCACCTCATTGGCTGCAGTCCAATGACTGAAACAAGTCAAAGATGAAAGAAAAGATAATGCATTTAATTACCTATTCTTTTATTTGTTTCAGTCATTTGACTGTGGCCATGCTGGAGCACCGCATTTAGTCGAGCAGATCGACCCCAGGACTTATTCTTTGTAAGCCTAGTACTTATTCTATCAGCACTAAGTTACGGGGACGTAAACACATCAGCATCGGTTGTCAAACGATATTGGGGGGGACAAACACAAGCACACAAACACTCACACACACACGCACACACACACACACACATATACATATACAAGGTACCACACAGTGGGACTGAACCCGGAACCATGTGGTTGGCAAGCAAGCTACTTACCACACAGCCACTTATGCACCTCTATCCATTTATGTATCATACTTAATGTAAATTCATCATGGTAAGCAAAATCTATTGCAGTATACTTACGGAGATAACATCTCTTATGGACGTATTGTGTAAAAAACGCAATATGTATATATCAATAGCAGACGGCGTTCGGCCAGACAGCGCCGAATAAAGACACTGGATGCAGTTCTGTTTCGTTTGGGTCTTATCAGTAGCGTCTACTCACAGCTATCGGTCTTACGCAAAATCCGTCACCACCGATATATACAAAGACTGTAAACAAACAATCCCTAGTGATTGCAAGGAGACCACCAGCTGAATAAAAGACCTGTTATGTGCAACAGAAGCAGTATTAGATTAAGATAGCGATTTGTGAGTCATACTTAATAGAAGAACATATAAGAATGACAAAAATTTTGTTGCAGTATTTGTCTTATGGAGTGGAGGCGCAATGGCCCAGTGGTTAGGGCAGCGGACTCGCGGTTGTACGATCGCAGTTTCGATTCCCAGACCGGGCGTTGTCGGGGTTTATTGAGCGGAAACACCTAAAGCTCAACGAGGTTCCGGCAGGAGGTGGCGGCGATCCCCGCTGTACACTTTCGCCACTGTTTTGTTTCACTCTTTCTTCTGTTGGCCTGCTCGCTTAGCCAAGCGGGGTGGCGTCATTTGAAGGCTAAAACAATGCGAAGCGCATTGTGACCAGCGATGTGTAGCAACATCTGATAGCCTGATCGGTTACAGTGATCACGGTGATTTGTCTTATGAGTGTGCAAGGTTAAGAAAAAAAACAAAAAAAACAATACGTTTCCATCGAGGGGAAACGAAGTTCATCCAGGGTTCGACGAGTGCTCGAACGAATTTAGAGGGTAAATAAACTCACCAATGAAATTCCATTATTTTATTTTACCCTTGCTCTGGACTCGAACGTTTGTTTCTTTTCTCCATCGGAGTCGTCTCCATCATCATCATCATCATCATCATCATCATCATCATCATCATCGTCGTCGTCGTCGTCGTCGTCGTCATCATCAGCAGCACCACGTTTATCCCAACCTTCCTCTTCTTTTTCTAAATTATCATAGACTTCCTCTCTTTTTCTGAACTTCTTATATCTCCCATTTTTTCATATTTACATGAGTTCATCGTTTCATTGTAGGTATCTAAGCGCGCACGCATGTGTGTGCGCGTGAATGTGCGTGTGTGTGTGTGTGTGTGTGTATGCAAATACATGAATTACATATTTACACACAAACACACACGATATATATATAAATAATAAAAAATGGGACAAGAACGCAAAACATCCAAATAGACGATACAAAAAACACGGACGGGTCATTCGAAGCCTTTAATCTTCAGTCAAGAACCGGATCATCCTCGCAATTTCGGCTGATTAATCTTGAGATTGCTCCAATCTGGCCAACATATTCATATATTATGTATATATATTATGTATAAAATATCGATATATCTGAATATCACACACACACACACATGTATACACACACACATGTATACACACACACACACATATATTATGTATGTGTTCATATATCATATATATATATGTGTGTGTGTGTTAGTGTGTGTGCGTGCATGCATGCCTCGTGTGTGTGCGTGTGTATGTGTGTGTGTGTGCCTGCGTGTGTGTGTGTATTCGGTATGTGTCCATAGGTTTGTATTCTGTACAGAATATCTAGGAGCAATCTTAGTGGTTGTTGTTAAACATACCATTTAAATATTTCAGTGTCATTTCATTTGCCAAGAAAGTGCACCCAGAAAACGGGGACAGGAGGTTCCCAAAGAAACCATATACACCGACCACCACCACCACCACTAACAACAACAACATTAACAACAACTACAGCAACAACAAAAGCAACAACAGCAGTAGCAGCAGCGGCAGCAGCAATAGTCACAACGTCAAGTACAGTAAAAATAAACACTAAAAAACATAATAGTTTTAAAAATATAAACAACCTGTTTCATTTCTAACCACCTTTGCAATACTGGGCTATCCAACGGATATGATCATGATCATCATCATCATTATTATTATTATTATTATTATTATTATTATTATTATTATTATTATTATTATCATTATTTATTATTATTGCTGTTGTTGTTGTTGTTGTGTGTATTCTTATAATTTTTGTTGCAACTCAGCTATGAGGACAAATAGAATCAGAGCTAGTAGGGAGTGATATACGTGTTTGGCAGGGGTGTTGTTGTTGGTGGTGGTGTCGATGTTGTTGTTGTTTGGGTGTTGTGTTGTTGTTGTTGTTTTTGTGTGGTGGTGGTGGTGGTGGTTGTGTCGTTGGTAGGGTGTTTTAGCAGTAAGAAATATAATTTCACGCGCTACCAAATGCGATAATATCCGTTAACTGTGTCTGATGGACGGACGAATCATTTTTATTCAAGTACAACTATGGAAACTGGATTTTAATCCCGAGACAGAGACAGAAAGAGTCAAAAGGAGAGAGAGAGAGAGAATGAGAGAGAAAGAGAGAGACACGAGTAATAGTTATCCTGATTACTTCATGTTTTGGGGGCTCTCCCCCGTCTCTCGCTCAGTCGTAAAGTTTAAATGGGGCGGCGACATCTCACTGATACAACATTCTAACATGGCGACCCCATACTTTTAAAATCATTGGTTTCACTCTTTTTCTCATTCAATATAGCATTTTCTCTTCTATTTTCTTCATATATATACATACATACATACATGTGTGTGTGTGTGTGTGTGTTTCCCTTTCTGTTTCACAAAGTTTTGGTGCAGAATGTAGCCCTCGATTCTCGATATGTAAATAATGCTTTACATAAGTAATTCCCATATAGTTATTCGTATTCCCTCGTTACCCACCCCAACTCCATTTCTCTTAATCTCTCCTCTCTTCTCCTCCACCTCTCTTCTACTTCCCCCCCCTCTCTCGCTCTAAAACTTCTTTTTTAACAAGATTGTAGAAAAATAGATTCTGATTGGTTAATAAATATATTGGCAACTTTGTTGGTTGGCTGGTTTGTTGCTTGTTTGTATGCTTGCTAACATTTAATCTTGCTAGAAGCTAATGAAAAACATCTTTTTGTTGAGGTTATGTATACAGGACGAAATGGTTGAGTTCATAAAGTCTTTCTGTTTGTTACATGTCAGTCAAAGGTTCGAATTTAACCATGGTATTGCTCGATGCATCCTTAAAAAAAAATCCATCATTCGATTGCAGTCTTGCTAGGAGAGCACTTTGAAGGGAGTTAGTCGAACAGATCGTTCCCAATACTTAAGTTTTAAATCTGGTATTCATTATATCGTTCTCTTTCACTGAACCGCTGAAATATGGTCGGTGCATTGTGTTCTTGAGCAAAAGCTTTTCATTTGACGTTGCTCTGTGGTCTCTTCCACATTTTACGGGTTGGGCCGCCGCTTGCCATAGGCACGGGAACGGAGGTTGCAAACACATCCCTTAAATTTTCGAGGATGGGAGCAATGAAAACGCTTTGGAACATCCTCCACGAACGAGGGCAGAAACATCTTGAAACTGATTGAAACATTACTTTACCATTATTGGATTTATCTGAAGACGCTGGATAGAATGTTTGGCAGTATTTCGCCCGTCGCTTCGTTCTCAGCACAAAATCCGCCGAGATCAACTTTGCCTTTCATCCTTTAGGGGTCGATGAAATAATTACCAGTTACGCACTGGAGTCGATATAATCGACTGGCCCCTTCTCAAAAAATTTTGAAGGCCTTGCGCCTAGAGTAGAAATAATTATTGGATTTATCGGATTTGACTTATGTGCCAATATAAGAGTAATAATAATTATTATACCTGTGTTTGTTTTGATAATTAATGTAGAAATTTTATAAGCACTACCGGCTTATAAAATTTTGAGCGCCTTATTGAACAACGAAGCCTTAGGTACTCCATGTATGAACTATAAAAACAAATAAAATAGATAAAGTCGATACGCTCTCAGCTCGAATGCGTTAGCGCAAAAGACTGTGCAGTGTTGACTCGGGAATAAGCAACAAGTGTTTATATACTCATAGTAAAAAGTGTAAATGTAGGCCAACAAAGCTTTTTTTTTTTAACTCTCCTGATACCGACCCTCTTGAGACCAACCTTTACTTCTACGATGCAATTTTCTTGTTTAAAAATAATTTAAATTAAAAACCGACCATCAAAATTTCATGCGAAATTATGTTCCCAGCATCGGTGTAATCGCGAGTTGTTTTTATTAAATTCTTTGTTATTTTCAAAATTCATTGAATGGAAAATAGCATCTTCTAACAGAAGTATGCTAACCAAAGAGTTAATTTGTATTCTCTATCCTCACATAATGATATCAAAACAATCGTACGTAATATAAAGTCATGAGCAAACTGTCACATTTGGCCTTCAGCATTTTCTGAATGACACGTATAACGTCTATTCTTTTAGTAATGCGGCCCGCTTAATAAAGAGTCCTATCTCAAGTAGCCCACTTCGAGAAAATTTGCACATGCTTGTCTGATATCGTAGTACATTTGGACCGGTGGAGTGTATACAAAAGCTTCTAACGAGGGTGACTTGCACACAGAAACACTGCCAATGGGTAAAAAGGGTTTTTTATCGTGATGTGAATACAATACCTTGTGTTGTCATACATTTATTTTTTTCGATGTTTGCTTTACAGCATGCATTTTCTGCACATTATTGTCCCCAACGAACTAATCAATGGTGCACTTCAATTGAAGGGTTGTCTGACAATAAAGTTAACTAATTTTCAAGTAAAGACTTGGGAAAATGGAATTTAATTTCAGATTTGCATGACCTGGCTCTTCATCGTTTTTAATCATTGCATTACATGGTATTCTCTTCTATATTGCTAATATACGAGGTCTAATTCTTGCAAAACAAAGTAGCTTATGTTTTTAAAGCGTTTTCGCAGGATGAATGAATAGAACTTCGGTTTTGTACCGCCTCTGCCGCTACTAAATTTCACGCATTGCGCTGCTGTGTTAAGAATAATTCCAACGTTCAAATTTTATTGTCAATTTAAATGCTCTATACCAGTGATGGCGATCATATGACACGTATCGTTTCTAGTTTAGTCCCACGGCGTGGCAACTCGGGTAAGTGCTATATACTATAGGCTCTAGGCCAGGGCTGGCGAACATGAGGCCCGTACACTTATCTTGCGGCTCGCTTGATACTTTCTTGAAATGGTTTTATTTAAACAGACATTTTAAAAATTTTATCAAAAATTAAAGATTCCAACGATAATATTTCATGTTGAATTAACGATCATTCATTCATTATTATAAGAATAATATGAGAAAGCAAAATGCTTTCAATTCTGTCTGTATACAAGCTGCCCTCAAAAAGCTTTCCGTGATTAAACTGGCCTGCAATGTAAATCGAGCTGGCCAGGCATAGAGTCTAGGTAAACCAAAGCTTTGTGGCTTGATTATGTAGACAGAAAATCAAAGAGTCCCGTCGTGTGTGTGGGCGTGCGTGTGTGTTAGTGTATACGTCCCCCCTTCCACCTCCACCGAAGCTGGACAACTGTTGATTGCTTGTTTACGTTCCTGTAACTTAGTGGTTCGTCCTGAGAGAATAATAGAATATGGAATAGATTTTAAAGTAAAGCTATTTACCGGGTTAGATTCGTTCGACTTAAACACTGGTTCCCAAAGCAAGCAGTACGGCGCCGCGCTGAGCGCGGTAGAAAGATCCAGGGGTTGGGGCACTGTGGAAAAGTGAGGTGGGATAATGGGGCAGCCAAAAAGAAGCAAGTGATGTAAAAACAAAAAAATGTGTTAATTTACACTTTTTACTATTTTACTTGTTTTAGTCATTTGACTGCTGTCATGCTGGAGAACCGCCTTTAGTCGTGCAAATCGACCCCAGGACTTATTCTTTGTAAGCCTAGTACTTATTCTATCGGTCTCTTATGCCGAACCGCTAAGTTACGGGGATGTAAACACACCACCATCGATTGTCAAGCAATGCTGGGGGGATAATCACAGACACACAAACGTACATGTATATATACATATATACGACGGGCTTCTTTCAGTTTCCGTCTACCAAATTCACTCACAAGGCTTTGGTCGGCCCGAGGCTATAGTAGGTGCCACGCAGTAGGAATGAACCCGGAGCCATGTGGTTGGTAAGCAAGCTACTTACACACTCCTGCACCTAATTTGGTTAAGTTTTTTGAAATGCAGATGTTCTGAATTTGTTGCAGAATGTGGTGTACATTTGTGGTGGTGAGGCGGGGAGGCGCAAGGAATGTGGCCTAGGTACCAAGGGGTAGTAGCGAGAAATAGTTTGGGGAATCACTGGACTAAAACTTAGAAGATGGTCGTAATCCAATGATTAAAACAAGTAAAGGATAAAGGATAAATGTACGAGTTCGTGGGTAGATATAAATAAATACACCCGTATGTATATATATTATATATATGATATATCTGCATATATATGCGTGTATGTGTGTGCATGTATATATGTATATGTGTGCGTGTATATATATATGCACATGCATATTTCCACACACGCACACACACACATACTCACATACAGACACACACATACATGCACACACACAGACCACACACACAATACATATATATATATATATATATATTATATTAAATAAATATTATATATAAATATGGGTAGATGTATCTATGAATGCGAATATGACTGGATGAATTTATACATATATATTTATATATATATATATATATATATATTAATATATATATATATATATATATACATGTGTTTGTGTTTGAGTGAGTGTGTATGTGTGCGTGCGTGCGTGTGTGTATTTATACAAGCACATCCATAGAGAGATACCTACTTAAGTTGAATCACCATTTAAAGTCGTACTTAAAGAGTGGACATTGATTTATAATATGTCCCCTCGTTATATCAATACCATAAAACCCCTCGCCATTTTCACGCAGTTGTCGTTATCTTCACACTCATAAAACTATCAGCAACTCGCTTTCACACTCATTCTCTTTCTTTTTTCTCTCTCTCTCTCTCTCTCTCTCTCTCTCTCTCTCTCTCTCTCTCACTTTTCTACTCCTTTACATGTCTCCCTACACCCAATTCTACTTCGTTGCCGGTTCTTAGTTTCAAAACATTCTCCTTTGATCTTTCTTGTTCTTCGGTTTGGACTTCATTGAGTTTTATTTTATTCTTCCTATTTTTGTCTCATTTTTTTTCCTTCTTCCTCCATATTTGTTCAATCTTAGCTCTGCACTTGAAGCAATAAATCAGTCGATCAACACAGCCGAATTCTAGTCTATCTGCCCGTCACTTATTTAAAATATCTATCTATCTGTCGGTCTGTCTGTCTGTTTGTCCTCCTCCTCCTCCTCTCTCTCTCTCTCTCTCTCTCTCTCTCTCTCTCTCGGCTTGTCTATTTACTTCCCTCTCTTACACACACATGCGAGCAGCACACGTACATGGACATTTTTTTCGATACGTCGTCGATTTCTTTTCCTTCAGAAGACAGACTAACGTCCGAAGCGTCGGTGGCGCTCGTTGTTCTTTCCGTTTAAACGTTAAACTGTGTTATTGTGCATCTTACTATATTCTCTCACTGTCTTATCTATCTTCCGCGTGTATATGTGAGTGTAGGTGTCTGTGGAGGCACGTAGCTTAGTGATTAGGGTGTTGACTTCGTGGTTTCAAATACTGGAACAGAGCTAGGTGTTGTGTTCTTCCGCAACGCACTTCATTTCAAATTTTTGCCCTGTACCGAAATGACACGAATAATAAAGTTAGGCATAGGAGTGGCTGTGTGGTAAGAAGCTTGCATCCAACCACATGGTTCCGGGTTCAGTCACGCTGCGTGGCACCTTGGGCAAGTGTCTTCTACTATAGCTTCGGGCCGACCAAAGCCTTGTGAGTGGATTTGGTAGACTGGAAACTGAAAGAAGCCCGTCATATATATGTATGCATATACGTAGGTGTGTGTATATCTTTGTGTGTCTGTGTTTGTCTCCCCAACATCACTTGACAACCGTTTGTGTGTATATACACACACACACACCATATATATATATATATACATACATACATACATACACATATATATATATACACACACATACATACATACATATATATACATATATACACATAAACGATGATGATGATGATGATGATATTATATCTATATCAGCCTTTTTGAGAGACGAAGAATATACTATCACGGCAAAATAATAGTGATGAGTTGCTACTCGTGTGTAAATGATGGAATTGGATGTTGGTATTATAATACAGCTAGAAGTTAACAGGAATCCACTGAACTTTTCAACCGTTTGCTATATAAAAAATATACATACATACCTACATATATATACATACATATATATATACATATATATATATATATATATATATATATATATATATATATATATATATATATATATATCTATATATATATATATACCTATATATCTAATATATAACTCACATCTACAACTTCAACAAATCATCAAGCAGCACTACAAAGCGGACTTTGCAGGAGATATGAAGAATATTAAGATATAATAAACGTGAAAAAGAAATAGTAGATAAATAAATAAATAAATAAATAAAGTGAAATATAAATTCATGATATGGATATAGGGTATGAATATGGAGAAATATCCTGTGGTGCTTCTCACTATGGTTTCAGTGAGGAATTAATCTTATCGCAACAATAAATATTTATCAGAATGTTGAAGAAGCAGAATCATCAAAAGAGAGAATTATTCCTCGCTGTCTGCGAGAGCCGAGGTTTGATTTACATCTGTCGGAAATGTAGATGGAGGCATTACACACACACACACACACACACACACACACACACACACACACACACACACACACATACACACACACACACACCGCATACTTGCATTCATTCATACATACATACATATATATGTATCTGTGTGTGTTTGTCTCTATGTAACTATGCATGTTTGTATGCACGTATGTGTATATGTATGTATAAATGTGTGTATGTATATATATGTATGTATGTGTGTGTGTATGTATGTATAGCAAATCCGAAAAAGAAGAACAAACACACAAAAAACAAGAACGTGAGGACGTGGTACATGTGAAGTATGAGCAGACTCTCAGGGAAGGAAAGATGCTTTAACGTTTTGAGCAGACGCTCTTCTTCGGAAACAGAAGAAAGTCCAGTAGAAGAGAAGACAGAAGAGGAAAATCGCCAACGATTCTCGTGTGGTTACATTTTGAAAGGTGTGTGTGTGTGCGCGCTTGTGTGTGGATACATATAGTTGTATGTGTATATAAATATGTATTTATATGTGTATATTTATATATCTATATCTATATTTATATCTCTCTACATATGCATGTGTGTGTGTGTGCGTGTATATATCTGTGTGAGTGTGTTTGTATTTATGTGATCATGTATGCTTGTATATATTTGTGTGTATATGGTTGCATGCGTTTAATGTGCATGTATCACACTTGCAGCTGTTATTACCTGACGTAGAAGTGAATATGTATTGAAGTACACGCGCGCTCGCAGAGACAAGCATAAACACGTACCACTGCGCCTGCACCCACACGCTTTCGTTATGAGCGACAGAAAGAGCATTAATTCAAAATAGCAGCCTGTGTATCATATCTAATGTAGATATATCTTTTAAAGCTTTATAAACTGAGGTATTCATAATGAGAGAGTATCGCTTAAGATGTATAGTGATAATAAACGCAAAAATATATCAATAGCAACCGAAAATAACCTGCAGTAATGGTGGAATTGCTAAATACGTATTTCCCTTCCACAGGCAACCGAATGTTATTACAAAATTCACGGTTCTGTTGGAGTATAACGTGGTAATATTTTTTTACTAACGAAGATAGCACAATGTATCTTGTTCGTCTGTCTTCCACTTACCGTGTACTTTCTTAATTTTTCTTCTTGTTTTAACGCATTCTGCGAAAAACAAATGCACATAATTACAGATTACTACCTGTGTAATCACCGGGTTGATTATATTTTCGAGTACGTAGGGTTTTACAACTCAGGCTCAACAAAATTGCTGACGATTTTGTGCTCGACACACAGGTTTAATGCTTTCTTTTTTTGTCGATTTATACATCATGCCTATACATAGGTATGCCTTCACACATGCATGCATACATACACACACATACATGCACGCATAGACACATACTCACACACACATACATACATGCTTACTTACCAAATTGGTGCACTAGATTTTGTGAGTAAATACCTAAATATTAGGGTTTTCACAAAAGAATCAAAACAAATATTGTGTACATTACAAGTTCAAATTGTAAGCAGAACAGTAAAAATATTCAACACTTTCCTCAAGTTCAAAATGTTACATTGTTTTTGTAATCAATATTCCAAAGATGGAGCTTACTATCTTTGAGCGATACCAGCTTTTTCCTAACAGGTAATCTTCAAATAAATAAAACAAAAAAAGGTACATATCATCCACATATGTTTCTTTATTAGCCACACAGGAATGAACACAGAGGGGACAAACTACAAAGTAGAGCCTTTTCTTTTGGGGAGAAAAACAAAATTAAAATTAAAATTAAAATAAAAAAAATAAAAAGCGGGGTAGGTTTTCGATCAAAATGGATCGTAAAAAGAGAGGAAAAAAACCCCATCAATAGGGATCGTGTATCACAGAAATGTCATGATGTAAAGTGTAAAGGGGGAAGCAGATAAGGTTTATCCGTGGAAAGAAAAGCCTACGGAAAAGACCACGGTAACCTCGGTCAATAATGTCACATGTTAACACATTTATTTGCAAGTAAGTAACTCTCTGTTGTAAATTTTTCCGGGTTCATTGGATTATGCTCAAGGTGGCTTCGTCATTCATACGTGCCATCCTTGCTACAAAAACAAGTAATTTGGAACGTTATGGGAAATCGTCTGATCTAAATATTGAGTGAAAGTTTTATCATTTGCTTCTGTCATTGGACTCAGTCATGTTGGGGTATCGCCTTGTTTAGTCGAGCAAATCCACTACAGTACATATTTCATCTTTTAATTCTGTTAGTCATTCTATAGGTCACTTATGCCGAAGCATATCAGGGCATAATAATCAAGAACCGATAGTTACACATCTCTAAAATTTATTTAATTGAAATCGTTTTTGCATCATCCACTCGCATTGAAAACGCCCTGAAAATGTTGTGTAAGATTGTTAAACATTGAATAAGAATTTGCACTTCAGCTGCTTTAATATAAATCGATTGGTTACGCACAATTATCACATCAAAGGACCATAAGCCACTTATTCAACAGAAACATGTGTCGGAATTTAATATACACGAAATATTAATAAAACGAATTTTAAAGATGTGTAACTCCATTCTTCATTATTATGTTTTGATGAGTGTGTGTGTGTGTGCGCGCACGCGTGAGCTCCTGTTGAAATTTCTCAAATAGTCCCTGCTGGCTTATCAGTTTTTGCCCCCACACTCAGTCCATTGTATACCAATTTACATAGCAAAGATATATTGTAGTACGCTGACTTTCTCCAAGACTACGGCTAAGAATTCCAAATGAAAATTCTTGGTAACTTTGAAGAGAAATACCAACCTATTATTGTAAGCTTATGGAGATGATTGGAGAATGCTACATGGACGGTGTAGAAGATATGTGACCTGTCCAACATCGCACCCGACATAGATAGGAGGCCCCCTTCGGTCATGAATGACCATGGGATTACACCTAGAAAGTTACCCTCCGAGGTACAAGTCCGGGGAAGATTGTTTGTGGAAGGTCAGCAATCGCTCATGCATACCAGCCTCCTCTCTCCACAGCACTGTTGTTATCCAAGGGAAAGGCAAAGGGGCCAATACAGCTTGGCACCAGTGACGTCACAACTCATTTCTACAGCTGAGTTAACTGGAGCAACGTAAAATAAAGTGTCTTGCTCAAGGACACAACATACAGCCCGGTCCGGGATTCGAACTCACAGCCTCATGATCGTAAGCTCGACGCTCTAACCACTGACCCATGCGTGTTTATATACGGTGTAACTAGGTAAACAGTTGAACATCAGATAAAAATATGCGACATAAGTATATGTACGCCCGAGGTTCGAATCCCGCTGGTGTTTATTTAATCATGCCTATACCACTATTGAAATTTTGATCGATTAAGAAAAATATCTATATATTAATGTTTATATTTTATACATTAATATCTATAAAAATAAATAATAATAATAATAATAATAATAGCAATGATTATTATTGTTATCATCATTATCATTGTTGTTGTTTATCATTATCATATTTAGTAATATAGCATATTTTAGGAGGTGAGGTGAGATAGGGAAGAAAGGAATAAAGAGGAGGAAAAGAATATTGAAACGCTACTGCTAGTACTACTACTACGGCTGCTGCTGCTACGGCTGCTGCTGCTACTACTGCTACTACCACAACCACCACTACCACCACCACCACTACTACTATTACTACTACTACTACTGATAATAATAATAATAATAATAATAATAATAATAATGATGATAATGTGTGCGCTTATATGTGTATATAAATACACACACATAAAACACATATATAAGCATATATCTATATATATATATGCACACACATATACATATATATATATATGTATGTAGATGTATGTATATATATATATTTGTATGTGTGTGTATATACTCTTATGTGTATACGTATACATATGCACATACGCCTACGCGCACACATGTACGCACACACACATACACACACACAAACACACACACATATACACATACA
>NC_043013.1:12259689-12262189 GCF_006345805.1 Octopus sinensis
AACCCCAATACTTAGAACAGCAACTTCTCCACTAAAGGTACCCGAGAGCAAAATTAGTGGGTTTAACCTACCAAAGCAGAAACGCGTGAAGTACACCGGTCAGGCTTTCACACAATTTCCGTAAATTCTTATTAATATTGGCATACTCTCTCTCTTACTCTTTTAATTGTTTCAGTCATTTGACTGCGGTCATGCTGGAGCACCGCATTTAGTCGAGCAACTCGACCCCGGGACTTATTCTAGGGGAACAAACACAGACACACAAACACACACACATACATACATATATATACACATATACGACAGGCTTCTTTCAGTTTCTGTCTACCAAATCCACTCACAAGGCATTGGTCGGCCCGGGGCTATAGCAGAAGACACTTGCCCAAGATGCCACGCAGTGGGACTGAACCCGGAACCATGTGGTTGGTTAGCAAGCTACTTACCACGCAGCCACTCCTGCGCCTGAGTAGGATCGAAACGAAGTTACGTTAGAAAGACTGTTGCTCAAAGTTTCATTCTGTGGGATCGAACAATGAACTGTGTATTGCTCTACGTGTTGTGACGCTCTGACGCCGAAGTTAAGTTTGCTTTTCGAGCAATCGGGATCGATATATTACAAATCCAATACTGGAGTCGATGTTTTTCTCTGTCTCTATCTGTATCTCTCTCACTCTCTATCTATCTTGATTTCTCTCTACTTCTCTTTCATTCCTTCTCTCTCTCTCTCTCTCTCTCTCTCTCTCTCTCTCTCTCTCATACACATACACACACACACAAACTCTCTCTCCCCCTCTCTCTCTCTCTCACATACACACACACTCTCATACATACACTGTCCGAAAGAAATCGGTTACAACAGACTCGTGGAATAGGCATTGCTAGGATTAAAGGGCCAAAACAGATATAGTTACGGAGGGCTTCTTTCAATCTCCGTCTATGAAAGACACTCATTAGGGTTTGCTAGGCCGAAGGCTTTAGTAGAAGACACTCGCCCAAGGTGCCACGCAGTGGGACTGAACTCGGAACCATGTGGTTGGTAAGCAAGCTACTTACCACAGAGTCAGGCGTACAATATTGACAATAACGTAGATAAGCGAGATGGTGATGGTGATGGTAGTGATGGTGGTGGTGCTGGGGCTGATATGTTGGTGGTGACATTGATTAAAATGATGATGGCTGGTTGTGATGGTAACCAAGATGTTGATGGCAATGGTCGTGATGATGATGATATGCCGATGATGTTGACAATGATGGTAACGATGATGATGAGGAGGACAAATGTAATGACGACGATGATAGCGAGTAGTAGTGGTAGTGGTGTTGGGTAGTAGTAGTAGTAGTAGTAGTAGTGGCAGTAGTAGTGATGGTGATGGATATACTAATAGTAGGAGAAAAACAGCATTACCAACGGCAGCAGTTGTAGTAGTAGTAGTAGGAGTAATAGTAGGAGGAGTAGTAGGAGTAGTTGTTGTAGTATCTGCTGCAGCAGCAATGGCACCAAGACGTTTTTTGCAAACATTACTGCTACATTCCAAGCAATAATATCTCGAGAACATAATTCCTTCAAGAAGGCATCGTTAATTGCAGTCACGCCTCATCGAATAAGAAAGCTATTTCCCTTTATTTAACCATAGCATATCTAGGATTACATTATTGCTGTGTTCAGTTATAGACTTCTTTTATGGATGTGATTTCAAGAAGACTCGGTTGCTATTTCTAAATATAGCTTGTTTAATTCGCATGTTTTAGTTTGTGCTGTTTAACCCTAGGTCGCACCTGATTGAGATAAATATATATTCAGGGCCGTAGCTAGGGTGGGGGAAGCGGGGCACATGCCCTGGGCGCCACTTTGAGGGAGTTTTTGGTCGGCCCGTGGCTATAGTAGAAGACACTTGCCCAAAGGTGCAGCATGGTGAGACTGAACTTGAAGCCACGGATTGCGATGCGGGCTTCTTAACCAACGATGAAAGACATTTCCTTCTTGATCATCACGTCTTTCTTACACACTTCCTAGACAGAATGGACCTATAATGAATTACGTTCCAAACGTGACAGTCAAGCAAGACAGTAGGGGTTAATTTCAAACAAGGTGAACCACCATATAGAGACCTCCTCATTAACTTATTCAAAATACAGCCTATGTTGCTTATTTCTCAAACATTTTACTTGGGTGTTAGCTATTGTTGCAGATAAAGGAGAACCCATAGAGAACCGTCTATTTGGATGTTAGCCATTTTCATATAGAATATCACAATTAATAAATGGCATTTAAATTCGCTTTCTTTTTCAAGCGTTTTGTCTTCGTTTAGTCTTACATTGACCATCATTAAACATTTGTCAGTTCAAACAAATGTGAATATTTTAATTACAGTTACGTGATCGATGAGTAATTAAGTGGCAACGTTCGGTGGTATTATGACGCTAAAATGAGAGAAGTAATTAATTAAACATCTCAAACATCATATATTATATAATGTGAGAACAAATCAGAGATAATTTC
>NC_043013.1:12267189-12274689 GCF_006345805.1 Octopus sinensis
AATATACCACACACCAAAATTAAACGGTTTCAGTGCAAAAATCAAAAATCAAAAACAAAAAGGATAGGTAGGGGAGACACTAAAGAGCATGAATACAAATTACTTCTCCACCTAAAAAAAAGTAATAATTAAAAAAAAATAACCATATAAGCCCCAAACTATAATAACAATTTAAATATCATCATTTATAAGTTTAGTGGTTTGTGTGAATGAGAAACCTCTCCCGCCGAGCTGCTTGTCTATCAAAAGGGACAGGATAGCAATTTTAGAGTCTGAGGGAGAGAAAGGAGAGAGAATGGAGAGAGAATATAAGAAAAAAGAAGGGAGTGGGAGATTTTTCTTTTTAGACAAAATAAAATTCTTTCTGTTGTGAGCTCCTGGCAGTTAACTTACATCAGGGGAGATAATTCTTTTCTATGCTGCTTTCAAATTTTGGTACAAGACTTGTAAGTTCGAGGATGGAGGTTAAGTCGTTAACATCGATCTCATTGTTCAACTGATACTTATTTTTTCGACCCTGGAAGGATGAAAGGCAAAGTTGAACTCAGAACGTAATGACGGACGAGATGAGGTTGAGCATTTTACCCGACGTGCTAATCTTTCTGCCAGCTCACCGCCCTCAGTTTTTTTTCTATATTCAGTTGGGTTGTAACATATTTGAGAGTCTGAAATTTATTACAAATTGAAACAAAGATGCACAAAATATATTTAATTATCCTTTATTTTAGTTCATAGAGTATAGTTTAAGATGGTTACTCATACGTAAGTTCAAATTCTCGGCTTCAAGAACATCATCTTGAAGTGTGTGTGTGTGTGTGTGTGTGAGCGTGTGTGTGTGTGAGCGTGTGTGTGTGTGTGTGTGCGTGTATGTATGTGTGTATGTGTATCATGTATGTATATACGACGGACGTCTTTCAGTTTCCGTCTACCAAAGCTACTCACAAGTCTTTGGTCTGCCCGAGGCTATAGTGGAAGACACTTGTTGAAGGTGCCCCTCAGTGAGACTGAACTCAGATCCCTGTGTTTGGGATGCAAAGTTCTTTAAATATTTGTAAAGCTTTTCCTGCTTGGGTTTGTTTACTCATTTGTTTTAAGAGTTCCTTTAGACCATTTTGCTTTAATTTAACACGGGGCTAACGTTAGGTAGACAGCTAGGAATAAATAGACAGCAGATCACTCATTGCACCAAATGCACGCATTAAACTGTCCACCCACTTTTGCTAAGGCTAAGAACCACCTCTGCCTACAAATACACATATACACGAGCACATCTGAAAGTAAAATGTCACATACATTCCAACAGGCACTGAATATTCCTCTCCCGTCTTCTACTCACACAGAAACAAGCGTGAACGTGAACGGTAACACATCTTGATACACTAGTGGTACTATAGTTGTCACGTACCTTGTCAGCATTTTAAGCATTCAATTTTTGTTTTGTGCCGAGCACTAAACATTGCACAGTCAGGTGCAGAAACTTCATACTTTCATAATGCGGCACCTCAGCACAATCACAAGCATTCCTGGCGGGAATCGGTTCTTGACAGAGAGAAGTTTTAATTTGAGCAAAATTGCCAGGTACAAAAACACCCCCTTATCAAGAAAATATTACGATACGTGGGACACATCTAACTGAAATTATCTCAAAATTAGACTTGACAAAGGCAGTGAGTTGCCAGAATCATTAGCACGCATGACAAAATGCTTAGTGGTATTTCGTCCACCTTTACGTTCTGAATTCAAATTCCGCCAAGATCGACTTTACCTTTCATCCTTTGGGGATCGATGAAATAGGTACCAGTTGAGTACTGGTGTCAATGCAATCGACTTGCTCCCCTCCCGACAAATTCCAGGCCTTGTGTCTATAGTAGAAAGGAATATTAGACTGGACGTCTTCTCAGTAGTAGAGTATCCATACTTTATCTACTGAGAAACCTAATCTGACTATGCTGGGATTTTGGCACGTGAGAGACAAACCGGTCTTTGATGTAATGTAAAGACAGTAAGATCCTTGTGGTTTCATACGCCATCATCTTCTTACCACATAGACACGCATGCAGTACGATTATAATTCACATGAGTACAGTTAAAATTAACCGGACTACCGGAATTTTGGAATCTCTATGTCCAGAGCGTCTATGGATCAGCGTGCCTTTTGTCAACAGCAATGAATTTAACTGCTTCAAACTTTGGCACGGGAAGAACATTTTAGTGAGAAGGATGTTAGTTGATTATATTGGGGAAGCACTCCGTCGGTTACGACGATGAGGGTTCCGGTTGATCCGAATCAACAGAACAGCCTGCTCGTGAAATTAACGTGTAAGTGGCTGAGCACTCCACAGACACGTGTACCCTTAACGTAGTTCTCGGGGATATTCAGCGTGACACAGAGAGTGACAAGGCCGGCCCTTTGAAATACAGGTACAACAGAAACAGGAAGTAAGAGTGAGAGAAAGTTGTGGTGAAAGAGTACAGCAGGGATCACCACCATCCCCTGCCGGAGCCTCGTGGAGCTTTAGGTGTTTTTGCTCAATAAACACTCACAACGCCCGGTCTGGGAATCGAAACCGCGATCCTATGACCGCGAGTCCGCTGCCCTAACCACTGGGCCATTGCGCCTCCACTCAGTTGATTATATTAAGCCTAGTACTTGACTGGTACTTGATTTTATCGAATCCAGAGAAGTGAAACACAAAGTTGATTATCTTCTGAGCTATTTATCTTCTGGTCTCAGGAGGTAAAGAGCTGGTACAAATGCCCTTAAGCATTTTTTTTTTCGACGCATTAACGTTTCTACTAGCTCGCTGCCTTAAACAACTACGAAAATGCAACATAGAGGTTTATCAAGCAGATTTTGTAATGTTGATCTATGTTCTACAATTTGGAGGCTAATGAGGGTCCCTCTATGGGGAAATTTGACCTTGCAGTAATAGCAGTCACATCTTACTCATGTCATATCCCAGCAGATTAAAAATAAAAATAAAAGGGGGGAGGATACGTTAAATATTGTAATTCTAAATACTAATAAATAAACAACGAGGTCAAGGTTGGAACGCTTTTGATCTGCTTGATCAGAGCTGCATGTGGTTAAAACAAGACAAAAATAATATAAACTATCCACCACTATAACAAACAACATCAGCAACAATAACAATATACAGCACCGCTACAATGTTCAAGGTTGAACTCGCACTAAACATGTTTCCACAAGGAATTACAATTTGGCTTTATATTCCTCCATCGTAGAGCTATTTCGTATGACGCATAGTAATTGCAGCAATAATTCACAGGGAGAAAGAAAACAACACACACATCCACACACATATCCTATATTTAGACCTTTGCATACGTTTATATACATATAATCATACATACAACATCTATATATATCTTACTCAAACAAACAAACAAATACAGAAACCAACAGATTTATTATTTATCTATCTAACCCTCAATTTCTCTCTCTCTCTCTCTCTCTCTGTATGTGTTTGCGTGTGTGTGTGTTAAATAAAATGAGACACTAAAGCCAAGGCTGTGTGGAATTTTCAGGACATTTATTTTCAGGACAATTTCACAACGCCCAGTCTGGGAATCGAAACCGCGATCCTATGACCGCGAGTCCGCTGCCCTAACCACTGGGCCATTGCGCCTCCACTCAGTTGATTATATTAAGCCTAGTACTTGACTGGTACTTGATTTTATCGAATCCAGAGAAGTGAAACACAAAGTTGATTATCTTCTGAGCTATTTATCTTCTGGTCTCAGATTTATTATTTATCTATTATTTATCTATCTAACCCTCAATTTCTCTCTCTCTCTCTCTCTCTCTCTCTCTCTCTCTCTCTCTCTCTCTCTCTCTCTCTCTCTCTCTCTCTCTCTCTCTCTCTGTATGAGTTTGTGTGTGTGTGTTAAATAAAATGAGACACTAAAGCCAAGACTGTGTGGAATTTATGAAGAGAAAGTTAGTCTTGCAGCTGTTTCTGGGATATTAAGGATATCCCTTCATCAGAGACGATGTGAGATGGTTAACTACAGGGAAATATCAGAGTTCAATATGAGGAGTTGTTTTGGAAAAGGAAGCAAAATAAAGAAGCAAAATAGCTGTAAGACTGTAAACCTTTCTCTTTATTAATGTCCAGAAAATTCCGCACAGCCTTGGCTTTGTTGTCTCATTTTATTTAACATATACATGCTCATACAAGACCCGCATTAGATTCCTCAAAGTATTTCTATCGAACCGAGAGTTTAACTACGGTCTTTCCATAGCACTTACATGGCGTTACTTGCCTCCTTTGGTCTTCTGGATACTAATATCTCTCATATATATATATATATATATATATATATATATATAATAATATATATATATATAGTGTGTGTGTGTGTGAAATACAATATTGATAAGGAGAACGAAGAATTTGAACATTCAGATTTTATGTTTAATTATAGTTGGTTTATTCATTATAATTGTCCACTAATTGTCCGTCTAAAAATTGGATAATTATTATCAATAAACCAACTATAATTAAACATGACTAAGTAGCCGCTAAAAGTCTGTAACATCGGATGGGAGTGAAAAGACATCTACCATAAAACGCACTATTTCTATGTGTATATATATGTGTGTGTGTGTGTGCATATATATATATATATGTGTGTATGTATATATATATGTATATATATATATATATATATATATATAAATTTAAAATAATAAGGGTGAAAATTGAATATTAATTTAATTAATATCAATTTAAAAGCAGTAGTCTAGCATATTAAAATCTCAAGCTTCAGAAACGTATATTAGTCACACACACACACATACACACACACACACACACACACACACACACACACACACACACACACACACACACACACACACGTATATATATATAGATATGACTTTATCGAGCACATTTAAAGTTTTAGCTTTCGATTTCTTACAACAGAAGGAATACACATACATACATACACGGTTACACCCACGCGCGCATGTTCGTACGTGCATGGTGTGCACGCGTGCCAGTTAGAGCCAAATAGGAGGAGATAGGAAGGAAATAGTTAAACAAACGATACGGATATGTTTATACGTAAAGTGATGGTACATGCAATGTAACGATTGTTATACGATTTTAAACCCTCCAATCTGTTATATGCTCACATCACAGCGTTGAGTATGAATTTACAACGGTTTTATTTCTATCATATAAACAAATGTCTGTCTATCTTTCACCACACCTTCCTACATGCGCGCACATGAATAGAGCAATAAACGCAAAAGAAAAAAAAGAAAATTAAATGGATCTCCGTTGGTCTCCACGATGATTATACATTCTTTATTCTTCTATTCTTTTACTTGTTTCAGTCATTTGACTGCGGCCATGCTGGAGAACCGCCTTTAGTCGACCAAATCGACCCCTGACTTTTACTTTGTAAGCCTAGTACTTATGCTATCGGTCTGATTTGCCGAACTGCTAAGTTACGGGGACGTAAACACACCAGCATCGATTGTCAAGCGATGTTGGGGGCACAAATACAGACACACACATATACATACGATACGATAGGCTTCTTTCAGTTTCCGTCTACCAAATCCACTCACAAGGCTCTGGTCGGCCCGAGGCTATAGTAGAAGACACTTGCCCAAGGTGCCACGCAGTGGGACTGAACCCGGAACCATGTGGCTGGTAAGCAAGCAACTTACCACACAGCCACTCTATGATTTTATATTTAAAAGCTTAGTACTTATCGTATCGGTCTTTTTTGCTGAACAGCTAAGTTACGAGGGATGTAAACATACCAACAGCGGTTGACAAACAGTGGTGGGGTTCAGACAAAGATACACACGCAATACCCACCCCCACAGTATCCAGACCAGATCCAAAACCTGGAGTTTTTCAAGCGGCCCACCTCAAATAGATAAATAAATAAATAAATAGAATGAGACATGAAGGATGCACGAGGGTCGCGTTTGAGAATCGCTACGATAGTTGGTTGCCCAACTAGTTAGATATAGCGGCCAGATGAGCCTAGAATCACATTCCACCGTCAAACAAAATGAGGAAGGACTTCTTCGTTAATGCAATCCTAACTACATACACCCTGTATGTAAATAAGGCCACATCTCGAACACATTTGATCATACGGTCCGCTGGATCAGAACTGAGCTGAAGGCTATGCAACAACAATTGGATATACACACCGACATACACTCCTAGACACACATCCATATGCACATACACACACACACATACACACACACACATACACACACATCGACATACACACATTCATTCATACACATTAACATAGGCTCAGTGAAAGACATTTTCATACGCATATCAGAAAACATACGCAAACATACAGACACAATTCCACATACGCACAGGCGTACATAAATGCACACGTATACACATACGTACGGGTAGTTGAGCACATGCAGGCATACACATGTACACATGCGCATGTCCCGCACTACGGATGGAACAAAGAAGAGACAATCAGTTATGGATCAATAGAAAATGAACGAATTTGTCACCTCCGCCATCTTTGTGACATTTCACTTCTTATCGTCATCATCGTGATCGTCGTCGTCGCCTTCGTCGTCAACATCATCATCATCGCAATAAGTTACAGCTGCCGCTGCCACACCCGTCTTAGATCCCTGTCTTCCTAAACACCACCAGGATCAATCACAAACACCACCACCACCACCATCATCATCATCATCATCAACACCACCACTACCATCACCACCACCATTACTTTCTTTATTACCACCTCCCCTACCACTGTATCACCTCCATCATTTATTAACATCATCACCAACACCTTCAGCAATAATAACATCGCCACGAATCAACGAAGAATCCCACGACGTGATCGATCCATCGACCTACTTATAAGTAACAGCCAAATATACCTCAGTTCTCACATGCCATATATACGATAATATTAGTATTAGGTTTCCTTGTACAGGATAGTCGCGGCTGGAATACCTTTCATCATAGCCCTTCTTTCTGTGTACGGACTGACGAAGGGTTAAACAATAACACTCCTCCATAACCATCATCATCATCATCTTTGTAACTGAAATTTCGTTTAATATTTTTCATTCATTCTTTCTTTCTCTTTGACATTTCTTTCATTCGTTCCCTCTTACCTTATTCCTTTCCTTTGTCTTTCTCTCGTTTTTCTTTCTCACACTCTTAATCTTTCGTTCCTTTTTTCTTTCTTTTCTCTTTCTTTCGTTTTACCTTATTTTCTTTTACTTATTTTCTAATTCCTATTTTTCTCTTCTTTCTTTCTTTCTTTCTTACTTTTCCTCTAGCTTTTTTTTCCTTTAATTCTCTTCCTCCTTCCCTCCTTCACTCTACCCACCCACACCCGCACACCACACGCTAACGAAGAATCACGGTGTTGACAGACAAGCATGTCTTTCTTGTAATCTTGTCTTTTCCCTTCATGTTTTGCGTTCAACTTTCACCTGATCCATGC
>NC_043013.1:12279689-12281781 GCF_006345805.1 Octopus sinensis
CTCTATAAATATATGTATGTGTGTGTGTGTCGTTGTAGCTATGTTTACCACGACGCCACCGCTTAGCAACCGGTGTTGGTTTGATCACATACCAGTAACTTAGCGGTTCAGGATAAGTACACACACACAAAAAAAAAAAAAATAATAAAAGAAGAAGCAGAAGTATTGGGGTCTCTTCGGTGTCCCAGCACAGCCATAATCCAATGACTGAAACAAGTAAAAGATAAAGAAGAAAATAGATAAAAATGTGGATTTCGTAGACGGAAACTGAAAGAAGCCGTCGTATATATATATATATATATATGTATGTATGTATGTATGTATGTATGTATGTATGTATGTATGTATGTATGTATATATATGTATATATATATATGTATGTATGTATGTATATTTGGGTGTGCCTGTATTTGTCCCCCACCATCGCTTGACAATCGATATTGGTGTGTTTACATCCCCATAACTTAGCAGTTCGACAAATGAGACCGCTTGACAACCTTACAAAGAATAAGTACTTGCAAAGAATAAGTTCGACTAAAAGTGGTGCTCCAGCATGGCCGTAGTCAAGGCTGAAACAAATAACAGAATAACCAACCTCCACCATTTTCTTGAAACTAATACTGGGTGAAAAAAAAAAAAAAGAAGAATGTCTATGGTTAGTGGCGGCAGTACTTAACGTAAGATATAGTGATGTGTGACACGAGACACGGCACTAAATTTCTCCCTTGTTCGTTGAGGTGTAATGCGGTGAACTCGACTTAACCAGGAAAGAACGTTACTTATTACTGACGGATCGCCTTGCTGATATGAAGAGGCCATTTTGTACCGTTTTACACTTTCTTTGATAAGAATAGGACTCCGGTTGCTACTGTCTAAATACTTTTCACAGCTAGGGTTACTTACCTCTCGTAAATGATTTTTAACTTGACATTTCAATCTTTAGGTGGGATTTTGGGGATTTTCTTGACGATATTTTTCATTGTTTATTTCTGTGTTTTTGCTTTTGTTTCTGTTTTTGTGTGTGCATGTTTTTAGTTGGTTGTTATTGTCTTTGTTTTCAGGTTCTTTTGTTTCGTCGTTGACTTTTGATTTTGAAAGAAAGATGAGAAGTTGAGTAAGAGATATAGGGTTAATCGTGTTTGTCACGCATGTGTATACATACATACATACATACATACATACATACATACATACATACATACATACATACATACATACATACATACATAGGTACATGAATGCACACATATCCAATACAAATATACGCACATTTACGTATATAAGCATATATGTGTATGTATGTGTATATATATATATATATACACTCACACACACCCATATGTACACTCTTTTAGTTCAGAAAAGATGGATGGATGGATGCATGGATGGATAAGATATGCACGCGGCACACATATATAATGATAAAATTGATACCCATATATTCATGCATGTCTACACACAGGCACACACACACACACATATACACACATAACTATACACATACACACATAACTATACACGCATATACATACACGCATACTGTAATAGATAGATAGATAGATAGAAAGAAAGAAAGATACATAAATTAAGATATGTATATATATATAATCATAGTTTCTGCTATATCTGTCTATCTGTCTGCCTATCTATCTATCTATCTATCTATCTATCTATCTATCTATCTATCTATCTATCTATCTATCTATCTATTTATCTATCTATCTATATCTATCTATCTATCTAACTATCTATCTATATATCTATCTATCTATTTATCTATCTACCTATATATCTACCTATCTATCTCTGTGAGTGAGTGTCTTTGTGTCTTTGTGCATTTCGCCACATATACTCTTGTCTTCGGTGAAAGTGACCGAGAGACTAAGTACCACAATTTTTTTAAAAATAGATATTTACTGGTGTCGATTTGTTCGACTATAAAGCCTTTGGGGTTATGCCCCAGCATGACCGCAGTCGAAGTAGAATACATACAACGTAACTTAATAAGAGGCTTCTCATTACCATTGATTTATACGCACGTACACACAGCCACACACGCATACACACACACACTCAAGCACAGACACACACA
>NC_043013.1:12281881-12296881 GCF_006345805.1 Octopus sinensis
ATATACATACATGGTTTTTGTATATCTATCTACCAATCTATCTATCAATTTCTCTATCTCTTTCTTTCTCTCTCTCTCTCTCTCTCTCTCTCTCTCTCTATCTATCTATCTATATGTGCGTATATCCACACACACATGCATCTTTGTTATGTAAGTGGCGGAAGTAAAAATATTCGCGTGTCTGATAGCCTACGTAGGTGTTTATACTTCCGGTCCTTATCTACATCGAAAGTTTCTGTGATACAAAACTCACTGGCGCAAGTCACAAACACATAAAAACAATAACAACAACAACAAAGTAACAAATACATAACAAGTAACTGAAACAATTAAAGAACTATAAAATGTCATCGCGTTTCGATGATAGTTTAGTAGTAGTAGTAGTAGTAGTAGTAGTAGTTCAGTAGTAGTTGGTATAATAGTAGTAGCAGCAGCAGCAGCAACAGCAGTAGCAGCAGCAACAGTAGCAACAACAGTAGCAACAGCAACATTAGCAGCAGTAGAGGTAATAGCATCATATGAGTGTATGTATATGTGTGAATATATATATATATATATATATATATATATATATATATATATATATATATATATATATATATATATATATGTATATATATATAATATATATATATATATATAATATATATATATATATATATTATATAGATATATATATATATATGTATATATATATATATATATATATATTATATATATATATACATATATATATGTATATATATATATATATATATACATTATATATATACAGATACATATATATAGATATATGTATCAATGAAATAAAATGAAAAGCAGGACACAAAGGATGTTGCGGTACACATGTTTCGAGCTTTATAGAACAACTTATTCTTACATCAATAACAGATAGTTCAAAAGCCCTCTTCAGCCGCATGCAATTGCTACACCAAAGACTTGTATCACATTATGAAAGGTTTGAGAAAGAACATTTGGTATTATTTATAATGGTATGTAAACCGAGTATCACTGGGGAAAGTATGTTTGTAAATCTTCATAATCAAATAGGCGTACAGATTATTATTAGACTCCAAAAAAAATATATATATATATGTAAAATATATTGCTAAGTTCCTGTTGGCGAATTGGAAAGTTTCACCTGCTCCGATCTGAGCAATTGTACCGCAGACTCTAGACCACTGTCTTTTCAGTTCTATATTTAAGAGATGAGCAAATGTGTACATTATTTACATTATTTACATTTGACGGATATTTGTCCTCATCTTGTTTGTCGTTAATGCAGCATTTCGGCTGATATACTCTCCGGCCTTCATCAGGTGTCTTGGGGAAATTTGGAACCTGGATTCTCATTCCTAAGGTATTTTTCGACGGAATCGAACTCGGAATCAAAATCAGAATCTTGGGGTTAGTAGCCCACGCTCTTAACCACTACGCCATATGCCCGTAGGCATAATAATAATAATAATAATAATAATAATAAAATAATAATAATAATAATAATAATAATAATAATAATACTAATAATGATAATGATAATTTAAAATAATAATAATAATAATAATAATAATAATAATAATAATAATAATAATAATAATAATAATTATGCCAACATTATGGAATAACAACAGAAAAAAGATGGTATAAGCACACACCAGAAAAGGTCACAGAAAACGAGAAAGCAACCATACTCTGGGATATGCCGATACACACAGATAGAGAAATTAAGGCCAACAGACCAGATATAGTTGTCAGAGATCATGAAGAAAAAAAATGCTTTCTAATTGATGTATCAATACCGGCAGATGACAACGTGTCTCTAAAAGAAATGGAGAAACTCTCAAAATACAAAGACCTGGAAATAGAGGTAACTAGAATGTGGAACCTGAAAAAGAAAAATTCCTATCATAGTAGGTGCATTAGGCATGATAAAAAAATATTCAGACAAATACATAACAAAAACACCAGGACTTACAAAAAACATATAACATACAGAAAATTGCACTACTAGGCACTGCACACATACTACGCAGAACACTTTCCATACAATAACCATCAGAGCATCACAACAAATCACAGCACATACCCAAGGCACACAGAGCTGCGCTCGGTAGTGAAGTGAAAGCACGCTATAACAATAAAACTACTGAATAATAATAATAATAATAATAATAATAATAATAATTATAATAATAATACTTTAGGAATGAGAACCAAGATACGAAATTTCCCCAAGATATCTGATGAAGGCTGGAGAGTATATCAGCGGAAACGTTGTGTTAACAACAAACAAAATGAGGACAAACATCCGTCAAATGTAAATAATGTAAATAATAACACTCTTTTCAGCCTTATATTTTACGGTCAAAGTGGACATGGCTCTAATCCTCCCACTTATGCTTCTGTTTTCTCTTTCGTTTTCCGGTTTTCCATCCTTCCACCTTTTTTCTCGCCTTTTCCCGTTTTGTCTCTCATCCTATAGTCCCATTTTTAGCTTGTTATGCCACGCTAGCAGTGCCTGAAGATTGCACTAGGATACTAAACGTATTAAAAAAATACTGAGATGCCGTCATCGCATGAAACTAATAGCATATTGTGTTCATTAAATAATATTTACCTCTCACCAGATGGATAGATGGAGAGCTTTCTTTGTTGATAGTACCATCAGCGAACAGTACACTATATATATATATATATATATATATATATATAAGCGATGGCGCATGGCCTAGTGGTTATGGTGTTGCACTCACGATCATGAGACCACGATTTCAATTCATTGACCGGATGGTACGATGTGTTTTTCAGCAAAACACTTCATCTTATGTTGCTCTGCAATCGCTTCGATACCTGACGAGTGGCCAACCATGCATTTACTGAGACATCGATTTGAAGCAGAGACCGAGCTCATGTGCAACACGAACATTTTATCACTATAAACAAATTGCTTGTGCAGGTCGTTCGGCAAATCGCTGACTGTTGATACGTCGTCTTCGACGGGAGAGTCCATCATCATATCACACACATACACACACACACGCACGCGCACACACACACACATACATGTATATTGTAAAGAATCGTGGGTAAGGCCAAAACAATGCAAAGTAAATGCAAGGTAAATCACGTATGTGAATTAATGTAGACTTACCGTGTATTCAATAATTCGGGGTTATGACCCCATTTTCAAGAAATTGACGAATGTTGACGATGTGTGTGCATGCAATATTCGACAATTTCTTGAAGTGGGGTCAGAAGCCCCGAAAAACTGAATACAAGGTAAGTCTACATTAATTCACATATTTGTTTTCTTGTGGTTTACCTTGCATTTACTTCGAATTGTTTTAGCCTTACCCACGGTATATATATATTCCGTCATCTATGTCTTTGGAGCTACGTTCATTTGATGAGCCTACAAAAGTTTAAGTTGCATGGAGCCGAATCGAACTTTTATTAAATGCAAATATATAAAATGTATGTATGTATGTATGCCTGTATGTATGTATGTATGTATGTATATGTATATATGCATTCAAATATGCATGCATGTATGTATGTATGTATGTATGTATGTATGTATGTATGTATGTATGTATGTATGAATGTATGTATGTTTGTAAGCACACACACACGCACACACATACACATGCGACTGTGCATAAGGTGTGTCTGTCGGTGTATGCGTGTCGGTGTGTGTGTGTTTGACAGTGTAAATTTGTGAAGGAGTGTGCTCCAAATACGAAACAGATTCATCCAGACATTGTAGGTACACGTTGGTAAGAACATATTATGTCAGACGTAGTACACACACAAACACACACACACACACACACACACACACACAATGAAAGAGAGAGAGAGAGAGAAAGGGGGGAAAGCAAAAAGGACGAGGAATAATGAACTACACTGTTTTCTGCCTGTGTGGCTTTTACTTACTTCTGCAGTTAATATATCCACCGGAAGTGTCCACCACCCCTCCATCTTTTTTTCCTGCACCCGCTGGGAGGATCAGTCGCAATACAGTACTGGCTATTGTATTCTTCGATGTTGCTGTTGTTATTGTTATTGGTGGGTGGTGAGAGAGGTAAAACATCATCATCATCATCCTCATCATCATCATCATCATTATTATTATTATTATTATTATTATTATTATTATTATTATTATCATTATTATTATTATCATTATTATTATTATTATCATTATTATTATTATCATTATTATTATCATTATTATTATCATTATTATTATTATTATTATTATATTATTATTATTATTATTATTATTATTATTATTGTTATTTTGAAT
This sequence comes from Octopus sinensis, assembly GCF_006345805.1. Lineage (NCBI taxonomy): Eukaryota > Metazoa > Mollusca > Cephalopoda > Octopoda > Octopodidae > Octopus > Octopus sinensis. Next base: position 12,286,191 of record NC_043013.1, read on the forward strand.
TGTCACCCTCATCCTTCGCCCTGATGGCAAATAAATGAAATTGTTATTATTATTATTATTATTATTATTATCATTATTATTATTATTGTTATCATTATTATTATTATTATTATTAAGTTTTGTGTGCATATTAAGTTTTGTTGTACATTCGTTTTCAAATTGTTTTTGTCCGGAATGGATGCAGTGAGGGTGGGGAGCGGGGAGGGACATTTCCATATATTTCTCTGTTGTTCGATGCTGCTTGTTTGGTTCGTCTTTTTGTTGTTGTTGTTGTTGTTGTTGTTGTGGTGGTGGTGGTGGTGGTAGTGGTTCCTTGTGTTGCAGTTGGTGTTATTGTTGTTGTCTATATACGTCTTTCTTTCTTACGCTGCATATTATTGCTGTTCTCTGTTTTGTAATAATCCTTTTTGCAATGAGCGCAAGGCCTGAAATTTTGAAGGAGTGGGGCTAATCGATTACATGCACCGCAGTGTACCAACGATGAAGGGCAAAGTCGACCTCGCCGGAATTTGAACTTAGAACCGGACGAAATAGCGGTAAGCATTTTGCCCGGCATGCTAACGATTCTGCCAACTCGCCGCCTTAATAATAATAATAATAATAATAATATAATATAATAATATAATAATATAATAATAATAATATTAATATAATAATAATAATAATAATAATAAATAATAATAATAATAATAATAATAATAATAATAATAAAAATGATAATAATAATAATAATAATAATAATATAATAATAATAATAATAATAATAATAATAATAATAAAAATGCCCTGATGGCAGTACCAGGCAGTGACTCTCATGGCTTCTGATCTTAACTGATTGGAAGTGTTATCATGTACATTGTTTTGTCTTGGTATAAAAGATGGGCTACAGCAAATATTCTGACAATACCACAGATTTGCTTGTCAGTTGTTTGACCTTAACCAGTTGAGCATGCCCCTTAGTGGCTGACGATATGTGCATCTCTGATCACGAGCAGAAGTAGTGGGGGAGCATCATAGCCATGTGTTGAGAAGCATTCTTTGGGGTTTGAATAATTCACCTCTGGAAACATAGGTGTTTCGTTCAACGTCCTTAAACAACCCTTATTCAGGGACCTTTTGAGCGGGATGGGTTACTCGATCTGAAGAAAATTCTAACTGGGCTCCACCTGCAAGGTCATGTGCTGTTTATCTTGATATGAGATCACCATGTCGCGCACATATGGTTGTGATGCATGTGCCTGGTGTACCCTTATCAGACGGGTAGTCATGATGGGTATACTGGGCTTCGTATATTTTACCCCAGTGTCACTTTGATGGCATGCTCTGCTCGCTCACTCAATAATAATAATAATAATAATAATTAATAATAATAATAATAATAATAATAATAATAATAATAATATAATAATAATATAATAATAATAATAATAATAATAATAATAATAGTGCTCCAGCATGACCGCAGTCAAATGACTGAAACAAGTAAAAGAGTATAAAAGAGTATACCCCAAAATATTAAGCCCGAAATATTGAATACAAGGTAGGTCTACATTAATTCACATATTTGTTTTCTTGTGATTTACCTTGCATTTACTTCGCATTGTTTTGGCCTTACCCACAATCCTTTACAATATATATGTGTGTGTGTGTGTGTATGTGTGTGTGTGTATGTGTGTGTGTGTGTGTGTGTGTGTGTCTGTGTATATGTGTGTATGATGATGATGATGATGGACTCTCCCGTCGAAGACGACGTGTAAACATTCAGCGATTTGCCGAACGTCCTGCACATGCGATTTTTAATAATAATATAATAATAATAATAATAATAATAAATAATAATAATAATAATAATAATAATAATAATAACAACAACAACAATAACAACAAAACAATAATAATAATAATAATAATAATAATAAAAAGAAGAAGAAGAAGAACAACAACAACACAACAACAACAATAACAATACTAACAATAATAATAATAATAATAATAATAATAATAATAATAATAATAATAATAATAATAATAATAATGATAATAATAATAATAGGCACTGGCTGTCATGGTTCCTGATCTTAACTGATTGGAAGTGTTATCATGTACATTGTTTTGTCTTGGTATAAAAGATGGGCTACAGCAAATATTCTGCACAATACCACAGATTTGCTTGTCAGTTGTTTGACCTTAACCAGTTGAGCAGAAGTAGTGGGGGAGCATCATAGCCATGTGTTGAGAGGAATTTTGGGAAGCTTGAATAATTCACTTCTGGAAACAGGGGTGTTTTGTTCATCATGCTTAAATAACCTTTATTCAAGGACCTTTTGCGCGGGATGGGTTACTCGACCTTAAGAAACTTCTAACTGGGCCCTATCTGCAAAGTCATGCGATGTTTATCTTGATATGAGATCACCATGTCGCACACATATGGTTGTGATGCATGTGCCTGGTATACCATTCTCGGACGGGTAGTAATGATGGATATACTGGGCTTCGTATATTTGTATCCCACTGTCACTTTGATGGCATGCACTGCTCTCTCACTCGATAATAATAATAATAATATCATAGCAGCTCAAGATCAATGCCTACCTACAAGGAACTACCAGGCCAACATATTAAAGAACGGCAGTAGCCCAACATGTCGTGATGTCAACAACAAAATGAAACCATTGATCATGTTGTCTCCAAGTGCAGTCTTCTTGAGCCTACAGAGTATCCCAACAGGCATAATAGAGCTGCACACTATATTCACTGGGTAATTTGCAAAAGCCTGGACTTACCTCATGATAAAAACTGGTGGAAACACAAACCACCTCCAGTGCTTGAAAATGACCACATCTCACTCCTTTGGAACTTCACCATTCAAACTGACAGAAAGATAGATGCAAATAGGCCAGACATCATATTGAAAGACTTCAGACAAAAAGCATGCCTCCTCATTGATATGACTGTCCCAATCGATATAAACGTATCTGTCAAAAACTGAGCAAATATAAAGATCTTGAAATAGAAATCAGCAAAATGTGGAAGCTGAATACCTGTTGTCATAGGTGCCCTGGGAATGATAGCAAAAGGGGCTGATTGCTACCTAACTCAAAAACCTCAAAATGGCAGAAATTAAAAAGATAGTGCTCATGGGAACTGTTCATATCCTACGCAAAATACTTTCTATGTAATCTCAAGTTTTAAAACAAACAATTTTCGTATGGTTTTTTAGACATTCACTAGTACAACACTAAGTACAAAACCAAATATATAGCACCCTAGGCATAACACCAACATGAACTTCCAACTTGTTGTCTCTTCAGGTCTCTAGGTGAGACTTGGCGCCAACTTGTACAAATGTAAAGCAAAAGTCAAACATAGAATACTAATAATAATAACAACAACAACAACAACAACAACAACAACAACAACAACAACAACAATAATAATAATAATAATAATAATAATATTGGAAAATATGTCAACATTATAAAATCAAAACCGCTGACAAATGGTATAAACTCTACCCTGAAGCTGTGAACGAGGGAGAAAATGTGTCGATTCTCTGAGACTTCCCCGTATATTCCAACAAAACTATAAAAGCTAATAAACCGGATATTATTATAAAAGATCAGACAAAAAGGTGTGTTTATTAATTGACATGAGTATTCCCTGTGATCAGAATATAGCGGCGAAAGAATTTGACAAGATCAGTAAATATAAAGACTTGCTAATAGAAATTGAAAAAAATGAGGCATCCCAAGGCGACTACAGTACCAGTGATTGTAGGATCTCTAGGAATGATAAAAAAGGTACTGAAACCTATTTGAAAATGATACCAGGCTTACCATCTCTACAGGAAGTGCAAACAATCGTGTTAACTTGACCGACTCATTTACTGAGAAGAGCATTATCGTTGTGAAAACAACATCCATTCATTTATGAATTTGCGAATTTGCGTCTGTAAATCTGCGAATTTGCGTCTGTAAATCTGGGAATGCATACAATGAGCTTCTCTGCCCTAGGTGTACGGAAAACACCCGGCGAGAAATGGAAGAAAATTTGAAGAAAGAAGGAAATAATAATAATAATAATAATAATAATAATAATATAATAATAATAATAATAATAATAATAATGATAATAATAATAATAATAATAATAATAATAATAATAATAATAATAATAATAATAATAATAATAATGACCCTACCTTCTATATGTACAAGACGAGAAATTTGGTGGAAGGAACTACTCGATTACATCTATCCCAGTGTTTCACTGGTATTTATTTTATCGCTCTCAAAGGAATGAGAAGCGAAGTCGGGCTCAGCGGAGTTTGAACTTAGAAGACGGACGAAACAACGCTAAGCATCTTGTCCGATGTGCTAACGATTCTGCCAGCTCGTCGATTCCCTTTGTTTTGTAATAATGGTTTCAAAGTTTGGCACAAGGCCAGCAAATTCGTGAGTGGGAATAAGCTGATTATACTGACCCCAGTACTCCACTGGTACTTATTTTATCGACCTCGAAAGGATAAAAGTCGACTTCGGTAGAATTTTGGCCTGAGAAAGTAAAGACGGACGAAACGTCGCTAAGCATTTTGATCAGCGTGCTAACGATTCTACCAGCTCACCGCCTTTCTTTGTTTTGTAATAATAATGCTTGTTGTTATTCTTCCACGTATTGCAGTCGCCGTTGCTGTTTATTCAAGTTGTAATCGCTGCTCTTAGTGTTGTAGGTGAGACTTTTATATATATATTGATGTTGCTCTGATGGAACAGAGCTTTGCTCAAGGACATTCCGAAGTGGCCACCTCGTCGTTCGCTCATCATCACCATTACAAACGCTAAAGCCATCATCACCATCATTACAACCATCAGAACCGCCATTCTTACCATCAGCCATATCTCCACCATCACCATCACCACCACCATCACCATCACCACCACCATCACCATTATCAACACCACTCACGCATACACACACACACATGACGGAGATTTTGCTGCTATTTCTAGCAGGCAAGTGTGTCCATGCTGGAGGTACACTCGTTGACTTGATATCGCCGGTGTGTTTTGAGCTGTTCAGATTATTGTTGACGCTGACGTCATTGATGTTGTTATTATTAAGTCACGGTGAGCTACATCCGTGAGTGCTGCGGCACCGTCTCGTTTGACACCTCAGACGGCTTCCCATTAACACACGTGTGTTGCATGAGGTATACAGACGCACACACGCACGCAACACGCACACATACAAACCCATATAATATTGTGTGTGTGTATGTGTGTGTGTATGTGTGTGTGTGTCTTTGTGTGTTTCTGTGTGTGTATCCGTACGAACGTCCATATGCAAACAATGAAACTCGCGAGCAGACAACAAACGTTTTATTAATAAGTCTTTGTTCATTTCTCTTATTGACTTTCTCTCTCTTTATCTATCTGTCTATCTATCTATCTATCTATCTATCTATCTATCTATCTATCTATCTATCTATCTATCTATCTAACTATCTCTCTCTCTCTCTCTCTCTCTCTCTCTATCTATCTATCTATATATATATATATATATATATATATATATATAGATCTATCTATCTATCTATCTATCTATCTATCTATCTATCTATCTATCTATATATCTCGCCCTCTCTCTCTCTCTCTCTATATATATATATATAGATCTATCTATCTATCTATCTATCCATCCATCCATCTATCTATCTATCTATCTATCTATCTATCTATCTATCTATCTATCTATCTATCTATCTATCTATATATCTACTCATCTCTCTCTCTCTCTCTCTCTATCTCTCTCTCTCTCTATCTATCTCAATAACGCCCAGTCGTTGCTTCGATTTAAAATATATTACTTCCGCTTTTATTACATCACTTCCGCTGCCATCGATGCAATAGCAGGGAACACAGTCGCCAACAGGGAACAGCTGGACGACATAATGAATCTCTATGTGCTGCCCATTTCCTCTGCCTCATGTTTCCAGTCTGGACTGACAACATCGTCATCATCATCATCATCATCGCCGTCGCCATCTTCGTCTTTCTTCATCTCTTCCAATTCCTCCTCTTCATCATCGTCATCACCTTTGTCACTGTCATTGTGATCATTTCCATGGTGGCGACGGAGGGTATGATTGTCGTCGTCGTCGTCGTCATCATGGTGGTGGTGATGGTCGTCGTCGTACTCGTCGTATTCATCACCATCCTCATCATCACCTAAACCAACACCACCAACAACACCACCATCATCTTCATCATCATTGTCATCGTCGTTGTCATCGTCTTCTTTCACCTCCTCCTCAGCCTCCTCTTCATCTTCATCATCACCTTTGTCATTATCCTCCTTGGTCATCCTTTCCATGGTCATCACCGTCATCATCATCATCACCACCAACGTCATCATCATTGCTATCATCATGGCCATCGTCATCATCATCATCATCATGTAATCATAACGGAGTCATAGCACTGGACAATAAAGCATGTAATTACCATTCTTCGCTTTCTGATATCCTCTCTCTCTCTCTCTTCCCTCTCTTCCTTTCTCTCACACACTCACTATCTATCTATCTATTTATCTCCTTTTCTTTCTTCCTCTCTCTTTCATTCCCCCCTCTCTCTCTAGATGAGGTGATAGCGATGAGAGTGCATGAGAGTATTAAGGAGAGCCACTACGACAAGTACCGCCGCGCACAATGTTACAGCCAAATGCAAATAACTGTAAGTGGTGCTGACGAACAGAAATGGCAGCGAAATTTTCTTTCGAATCAGGTATTCGAGTATCATGTCAGAAAATGAGCCGAGATGGCCAGTGCTGAAACAGCCTTGATCATAATTGAACCTCATTAAGGTAGACCTGGGGTCATAGAACATAAACAATGATACCATTGCTACGACGACGACGACAACCACCGCCACCACCACTACCACCAACACCACCACCAACAACAACACAGCAGCTACCACTATCACCACAAGCAGCATCAACATCAGCAGCAACCGCACCAACACCGGCACCACCACCACCACCACCACCACCACCATCACAAATCTACTGCTATTACTACTACCACTACTACTATTACTGCTGCTACTCCCTTATTAGCACTAAGGTAATCAGTGCCACGACTACCTCCACCACAACTACCACCGCAATTATGAAACCCACCACCGTAACCACCACCACCATCACCACCACCACCACCATCATCACCACCGGCAACAACAACGCCACTACTACCACCTAAACCACCGCTCACACCAACATCCCTTTTTACCTTTTTTCTGCAGACAAAAGGGACAAAATCGCTGCCACCACCTCCACCACCTCCTATTGAATCAAATGGACCATAACGGCCAGAGAATGTGTCAGCGTGTTTATATAATACATACACACACACACACATACGTACACACACATACATACATACATACATACATACATACATACATACATACATACATGCATACAAACATACATACATACATACATACATACCTACATACATACATACATACATACATACATACATTATCTATTATATATATTAATATATATATATATATATATTGCCTGAATAATCATGTTAATTCAGTGCAATCATTAACAGTACTTTCAAGCAATTCAGCCCCGAGCAACGCGGGCAATTCTGCTAGTATAAATATATATATATATATATATATATTATATATATATATATATCTTTGTATATATATACGGTATATATATATATATATATATATATATATATAATATATATTTATTATATATTATAGTATACATAAACGTCTGGATTGTCTAATCTCTCCCCGCTTACTATGGACTTACGCCACACACACACCACACACACACACACACATGTTTGTACGCGTTGAACTGAATCTGTGTGTACCTATATCTACATGTAAGTATATGTAAATATATATGTCTTTGGTTGTGTGTATGTGTATGTGTATATATGTACGTATATGCGCATTTATGTATGCATGTATGTATATATGAATGTATATATGTGCGTATGAATGCATATTTGTATATATGTATTTTTGCATGCATGTATATATGTATGTATACATATATGTATGTATACATATATGTATGTGTGTATATATGTAAGTATGTGAGCGTGTATATGTGCGTATGTATGCTTATATGTATATATGTATTCATGTAGTTATGCATGTATGTATGTATGAATGTATGTATGTAAGTATGTGAGTGTGTGTATGTGTGCATGTATGTATGTATGCATGCAATTCTGTCTGTCTGTCAGTATACATGTATGTATGCATTTGTGTATTTATGCATGTATGTAAGTATGTGAGTGTGTATATTGAGTTTGTGTATGTTGTATGAATGCAAGCCAGTCTACCCGTATGTTTGTATGTATGTGAGTGTGTGTATGTGTGCATGTATGTATGTATGTATGCATGCCAGCCTGCCTGTCTGTTTGTCTGTCTGTATGTATGAAATCATCAAGCGTTCCGATTCTGTGGACAATAACTTCATCGGTTCCAGGTTTCAAACAACCCAGTCTCCGGATCAGTGCATCTCCAATGGTGAATGACAAGGAAGTATACGGGCAGCTCGGGTGGAACATGTATCGCAAAGTATTTTTGTTCGACGCACCATTACGTCGGCAATTGTCTTGCTAATGTGTATTACTTTCCATCAGTCTATATTTTGTCTTTTATCCTTTCTTTTGTTTGTTTCAGTCACTTGCCTGCGGCCATGTTGGAGCACCACTTCGAAGGAATTTTATTTAATCGAACAAATCGACCCCCAGGATATATTTTTTTAAAGCCTTGCACTTATTCTATCAATTCTTTTTGCCAAAGCGCTAAGTTAGGGGTAGGTAAACACACCAAGACCATTGGTGGAGGGCAAACAAAACACAAGAATGCACACACATGCACACACATGGATATATATACAAGCATATTTATACACATACACACACACACACATACACACACACACACATACACATATATATATACATATAGATAGATAGATAGAGACGACGAGCTTCTTTGAGTTTCCGTCTACCAAACCCACACATCGGGCTTTGGTCGGCTTAGGGTTCTAGTAGAAGACATTTGCACAAGGTGCTATGCAGTGGGACTGAACCCGGAATCATGTGGTTGAGAAGCATGCTTTTATCCACACAGCCATATACATATATACATACATACATATATACATAGTTACATAGATACATAGATACATACATACATACAACATACATACATACATGCATATATATATATAGATATATATATATATATATATATATATATATATATATATATATATATATATATATATATATATGTATGTATATATATATATATATCATGCATTTTAATATATTTCACACATACATACACATCTCGATTGTCTAATCGCTCCTCACTTACAATGTACTTACGCCACGCGCGCGAGCACACACACACACACGTATGTAAATGTGTATATGTGCGCCTATATATGTGTGTGTGCATGTATATATATATATATATATATATATATATATATATGGTGTGTGTGGTAGTGTGTGTGGGGTGTGTATTCTCGAATTTGTGTAGAATAATATATCAGTTGAATAAAGTTACAACATGGTTTGGTCTTCACGTTTTTTGTTATTTTATTTGAAAAACATTTTTTACAATGTTTGAGGTGTGTTAAACGTTAAATAGATATTTCGTAAATATTCATAACGTTCTATTAGCGCTTTCATACGTTCGTAGTAATCATCAGATTTCAAAATGTATTAATTGACAATTGAGTTCAGTACTTGACAATCGTAATGATTTGGATTAAAGCCTTCTCGTTCCATGTTTGGCGTGCAAATTCTTATGTATGTATGTATGTATGTATGTATGTATGTATGTATGTATGTATGTATGTATGTATGTATGTATGTATGTATGTATGTATGTATGTATGTATGTATGTATGTATGTATGTATGTATGTATGTATGTATGTATGTATGTATTTATGTATGTGGTTTTCACTATGTGACCAAATATATATAGTTGTTGTTGTCTTTTGTTCCTTCTCGAGTCATGCCTGGCTCATAAGGGTCAGTTTCTCGGTTTCATTGGCGTATAACGTTTCACAACTGAATGGGACGCGAAATTCTTTTTTCCCCACGAGAGTTCCGGACTCCAGTAATGAACTCATTTGCAGACAGCCAATCAGAACTCATCTTGGCCTTGTTGTCAAGTTAACAAACACACTCTCCCAAATACATTCAAGACGAGGAACGATGTCGTAGATCGATCGATCGATCGCCAAGTTATGCCTGATTTTAGGAGACAAGTAATTAGATAGATTTGCATCTATACCTATTATCAGATTTTGTTAGGGATCCATATGGTAAAAATATGGATGGGAAGAATGTGGGTAGAGGGTGACGTGCTAACAACCCTTTAAAAAGTAAAGAACGCAAATAACTACGCAGAGGCAGCCATGGTTGAAACAAGTACAAGATCAAAGAGCCCTATTAAAAGAGAAAAGAATAATGATCATTCCTTACCCAAGTGACCTTATCTTATCGTACATCGCTTCTTATGCGCTCATGAATTAATTTGATAGTTGAGCTCTGATTGGCTGTATGTAAATGAGTTCATAATTGGGATCCGGAACTCTCGTGGGAAAAAAAGTTCGCGGACG
>NC_043013.1:12304381-12309381 GCF_006345805.1 Octopus sinensis
TCGTCAGCCAATAAGGGACATGCTCAACTGGTTAAGGTCAAACAACTGACAAGCAAATCTGTGGTATTGAGCAGAATATTTGCTGTAGCCCATCTTTTATACCAAGACAAAACAATGTACATGATAACACTTCCAATCAGTTAAGATCAGAAGCCATGAGAATTATTTTTTATTATCATATTATTATATTAGTATTTTATTATTATTATTATTATTATTATTATCATCATTATTATTATTATTATTATTATTATTATTATATTATTTTATTATTATTAATTATTATTATTATTATTATTTTATTCAGTAGTTTATTTTTATAGCGTGCTTTCACTTCACTACCGAGCGCAGTTCTGTGTGCTTGGGTATGTGCTGTGATTTATTGTGATGCTCTGATGGTTATTGTATGGAAAGTGTTCTGCGTAGGATGTGGGCAGTGCCTAGTAGTGCAATTTTCTGTATGTTATATGTGTTTGTAAGCCCTGGTTTTTTGTTATGTATTTGTCTGAATATTTTTTTATCATGCCTAATGCACCTACTATGATGGGAATTGTTTCTGTTTTTAGATTCCCCATTCTGGTTACCTCTATTTCCAGGTCTTTGTATTTTGAGAGTTTCTCCATTTCTTTTAGAGACACATTGTCATCTGCCGGTATTGATACATCAATTAGAAAGCATTTTTTTTCTTCATGATCTCTGACAACTATATCTGGTCTGTTGGCCTTAATTTCTCTATCTGTGTGTATCGGCATATCCCAGAGTATGGTTGCTTTCTCGTTTTCTGTGACCTTTTCTGGTGTGTGCCTATACCATCTTTTTCTGTTGTTATTCCATAATGTGGCATAGCTTCCAATGTATGTAGGTTCCAACTCTGTCATGTCTGTGAATATATTCCTTCTTAGCCAGGACTGGGCAGCTAGAGATAATATGATTTATTGTTTCTTGTCCATCTCCACAAATTCTGCAGTTACTTGTTATATTTCCTTTCATTACATGTTTTTGGTAATTTCTGGTGGGGAGGCTTTGGTCTTGTGCTGCAATTAAAAATCCCTCTGCTTTGAGTCCTGAGCTTCTCAACCATTGCTGGGATTTATTATCATCATCATCATCATCATCATCATCATCATCATCATCATCACCATCACCATCATCATCATCATCATCATCATCATCATCATTATCATCATCATCATCATTATTATTATTATTATTATTATTATTATTATTATCATTGTCATTTACTTTTAATCTGCATGTTTGATGCAATCACCTGCCGGGGCACACCCAGCGCCCTAGGGCAAGTGAAGGTTAAGAGTTGTTGAAATATAGCTGAAAGCTTGGGAGGGGAAGTAGAGAAATATCTCCATGTAATACAAACACAAACATTTACATCGATAGGGTTTTCTAGGATGTGGGCAGTACTTGTTAGCACAATCTTTTGGATTTCCTTGAGACATGGTTTTCCAGGGATATTGTCTAGGTGTTTCTGACATCCCTTTTTTATCATACCTAGGGCACCTACAATAACAGGAACAGTTTTTGTTTTAAGATTCCACATCCTCTGTATTTCGATTCCAGGTCCTTATATTTACTAAGTTTGTCAAATTCCTTGACAGATACATTTTTATCAGTGGGGACGCTTACTTCTATTAGTCTGCAGGTATTTTCTTCCCTGTCTTTAACAATTATGTCTGGTCGATTAGCCTTGATCGTTCTGTCAGTGTTGACTGGAAAATCCCAGAGGATGGTGACATCTTTACCTTCAACAACTGGCTGAGGATGGTGTTCATACCAGTTAGCAGGAGTGTCGGATTTGTAGTGTTTACATATCTTCCAATGTATATACTGTCCTACCCTATCGTGGCGATTTTTGTATTCGTTTGGTGTCAGCACAGGACATCCCGAAACGAGATGGTCTATTGTTTCGTCAAATGGTCACAGAATCTGCATTTAGGGTCAGTACCGTTTCGGAGAACGTTAGCCTGGTAATTTCTGGTAAACAAGCTTTGATCTTGTGCTGCCATTATGAAGCCTTCAGTCTCTGCTTTCAATCCAGAACTCTTCAGCCACTGATGGGTTGTTGCTGGTCTACATCAGCATTTTGGCTTCGGAGAATGTATTGTCCATGCAGGGGCTTCTGGCTCCACCGCCTCTCAATTTGATTCTGCCCATTCTTTTTTGCAGTCTGCCTGATTCGCTTTGCTTGCTTGGTAGCAGTGGTTTCTGGCTCTTCGCCTGATTCAAGGTTAATGCCTAGTTCCCTTTCGAACTTATAAGCTTCCTTGACAATAGAATGCAGCTTTTTGCTGCTTTCGTGTTCACACACAAGTCGCAGCATCCAGTCTTTTGTACTAGATAGGTACCTGTTCATTCCTACAGTAGAGGTCTTATAGCACAGCTCCAATTGCATCATTCCTCTCCCCCCGCTGCTTCTAGGTAGGTACAAGCGGTCTACATCTGCCTTAGGGTGGTGCATGCTCCTGGATGTCAGTAACTTTCTTGTCTTCCTGTCCAAGCGTTGGAGTTCCGTAAGGTTCCAGTTAATGATGTTAAAACTGTACTGGACTACTGGAAGTGCCAGGGGTTAATGGCCTCAATGCAATTTTTGGAGTTGAGTTCAGTCTTCAGTACAAGCCTACTCCTATAGTACTCCTTTCTTATTTTTTCCTTCATAGTAGCATGATGTATACCATCTCCTTCGTTGATTCCTAGGTATTTGTAGCTTTCTTTGGGTCAAGTTCCTTGATGGTAGTGTCAATATCTAATTTAACAGAAGCTGTTTGCTTGAGCTTGCCTCTTACAAAAGTTGCTTTAGCACACTTATCAAGGCCAGAATCCATTCCGATATCATTGCTAAACTCTTTAACAGTTGTTAGCAGCCCTTCTAGCTTTTGGTCATTCTTGGCAAACAGCTTTAGATCGTCCATATAAAAAAGGTGGTTTATTAACTTGCTAAAAACTTTGTACCCATATCTGGCACTATCCAATTCGTTGAGAGTGGGATCAGTGCCATGCAAAAAAGTAATGGAGAGAGGGAGTCACCTTGAAAGATGCCTCGTTTGATGTTGATGCTGTTGGACTGGCTCATCCCATTACTATGGCTTAGAAAGAGACGTGTGTTCCACATGGTCATGCTATTCTCTAAGAATTTTGAGACGACAGGGGAGATCTTGTATATCTCAAGGGCCTGAGTATCCATTTATGTGGGACACTGTCATACGCTTTCCTGTAGTCTATCCATGCCATACTCAGGTTTTTGTTTTTGCTCCGGCAATTCTCTACAATCATTCTGTTATGAGCAATTGGTCTTTGCACCCATAAGAGTTTCTTTTACAACCTTTTGAGCTTGTGGAAGGATAGAATTTTGTTCAAGGAAAGCGTACATTCTCTCCGTTATTATGGATGTGAGGATTTTGTAGGTGGTGTTGAGACATGTTATTGGCCGGTAATTCTTTGGGTTTTTTGTGTCTTCGGTTTTAGGTAATAGGTAGGTGGTTCCTTCAGTCAGCCAAGCAGGTATTTGCTCTGGGTTCTGAATGACATCAGACAGAGATGCAGCGAGATGTTCGTGTACCTCTGTCAAACAATTCAGCAGAAGTTAGGGATCCGATCCAGTCCTGGGGTTTTCCATTTATGAGCCTTCCTAAGGACACACCTTAGCTCCTCTATTCCTATTGCTTCCCATTCTGTTCTTCAAGTTCATCCAGTCTCTCTTTCTCATGTTCTATCCAGTCAGCCTCAGCATTAAACTCTTTTCGTTGCTCCATACCTTCTTCCAGAACTCCTCCACTTCCTCAATCTTAGGTGGATCTTCTATGTGTATTTTATTTTTGCCAATTTCCCTATAAAATTCTTTGCATCTGTCTTAAAAAATTTATTTTGTCGATAAAATTTGTTTCTTTTGTCATACCTTCTAAGCCGTTGAGCTTTCAACTGTATCCGTTGTTTCAACAGTTCCTTAGTTGCAGGGAGGTTTATGAGATCTTTGATTTTATATTTTTGCTTGATTTTTCTAGCTTTTCCGGCTTAATATTCACTCCTCTAGCAAGCTCATCGAGAACTGAAACATCCGCCCGCAGAGATTCAATCTCTTTTTGTATCGCTACTTTCCACTTAGGAGGTTCATTGACATGCCTGGCCTTTTCTTTGTCATCTTAATACCTAGTTGGGTAGTTACTACTTTAGCAGTGGAATAAATGAGATTATTTAAGGTTGTCAAATCATTCCCCTTATTTCTTAAGATCTGTCCTAGGGCAACGTTATATGTCATGATTGTGTTGTTATTTCTTGTGCCATTTGAAAACTTTGGTAGTGGTTCTCTATTAACCATGTCAGTGAGCTCAATCTTGCCGAGTTCTCTCATAATGTCCACTTTTGCTTCCATAATCTTTTCTCAATTATTCACCTCAAATTCTATGTCATATCTATTTTGGTTATCTTGAGGAAGGTCTACGTTCTCCTCTTTTTTCAAATCTCTCGTCTTCGCTATTCTTTGTTTAACTTCCCCATTGGGAAGTTGATTTGCCGCTTGTACACTGGCTTCTGTGCTACTGTTACCTATTTCGTCTACATTGTTGCTGTTTTCTTTTGGTCTACCATGAGCTATTAGTGTCCTAATTTTGTCAATTTCAGCGTCAGTTAGTCTTTTGTTTTTAATTATATCTCTGCGTACATTACTTAATTTATTTGCGTCTATATATCTACGTACGTCATTGCCTACTGAATTTCTCCATGAGATGTATGTTTGTACACTGAGGTTATTGTTTGGGTTTAGTTGGGCTGTATAAAAAGCTTTCAACACATCTCTATAGTCCTCTCTGGTCCATTTTATACGTTTTGCTTTAGGTGGTGTTTTGGTGGTGTCACTACAAGTCCAGAGTTAGAAGTATTCTGGTTCTGGTCACCTGGTAGATCGTCTTTTTGAGAGTTTGTTCCAGCAGCAAACTTTTCGACCCCAGTCTGGTTCCCTACTGGGTAACGCGGTCCTTGTTGTCCCGGCG
>NC_043013.1:12314381-12336881 GCF_006345805.1 Octopus sinensis
CTGGTCTCCTTCATGTTACGGTTTTGACGTCCCCACTCAGCATCTATTCAACAATGGCGTACTTTAAACAACGCCCATTATGCACAGATGATACTATTCTTAATCTCTCTCTCTAATCTTAACACACCCAAGCATCCTCTAACATACAACCCGAACATCCCGCTGCAAAACTGCAATGACTTCGTAAATTGAAACCTCAAATATCATCCCATGGGGGTCGTACCAGTTTTGAATACTTCAATAGCAAAAAGACGAATTCACTGTACATACTAAGAACTAAATCACATCTCACTGCACAAGTAGAAGCATCACTTACGCTTCAAATATTATCACTGAAGATCAAATGTTATTTCTGAAATATTATCACCAGAGCTGAAAGTGTATGGCTCAGACATATCGCCAACATAAACAAATGCTGCATTTCAAACGGTGGCCTTCCTCTTCAGGGCTAGAAACCACCTCTAACAATTACTTGTGCTCTACAAATTCCAGGTGAAACTTACAACGGAGTACTGCACCCATGTCTGGGACTGTGACAGTGCTGCTTGTAAGTAAATTAAATGAATGGGTCTCCGTCGATTTCGACGATGTGGATTCAGTTGTTCAGTTAAGTGAATCACCTACTCGCTGAATTAGCCGAGTATTCCACACACGTGTACCCTTAGAGTAATTCTCAGAATCAGCATGAAAACAGAAGGGCGTGACCAGGCCGTACTTTTGAATTGCAGATACAATCCATCCGACGGGCTTCCGCACAGTTTCCTTTTACCCAATTTCTTTCTCCCTCCTCCTCTTTCTCTCTCTTTCTCTTCTGTCTTGTCTACACATTCTACAATAGCCTCCGCTTCATCCAGGACCTTTGTCTTCATATCTCGTGAACCATATTTTTGTTCACTTTCATAAACTCTTCCACCACCACAACAACAACCACCACCACCATCACCACTATCGTCACCACCACAACTACCACTACCACCGCCATCACCGCCGCTACCACCATCACTATTACCACCACCACTATCATCATCACCATCTCCATCAACGCCATCGCCATCAATATCACCACCACCACCACCACCACCCCACCTTCGCCCATCAAGCACCGCCATCACCACACCAACCTTACCTCACACCAGCAGCAGCAACATCACAACCGCCACCTCCTACCCCCCCCTCACCGTCATCATAACATCGACAGCACACCACATGTAACGTTCCTTCTAACATTACTACCACAACCATACCATCCATCGCACACGAAGCCACACTATCACCATTACTACCACGAACACCACCAACCACCACCACACCACCAACCACAACTACCACCAGCAGCAACAGCCATTACACACCATCAGCACCATCACTCCACGACACGACGACTACCGCCACTTTCACCGCCACGCCGCCGCCGCCACCGCCTCAATGTTCATTCAACTTCAACGCTTATTGACGTATGTACGGTTCAGCTACACACTACCTTCTACCCCCTTCCACTCCTGCCCATCACCACTACAAGGTCCCATCAGCATCAACACTTACAAGACTACAGCCAACACAACAACCCCCATCACCACCACAACCATCACCACCATCAATGCTACCACCGTTCCTGCTTCTGTAACGTTGTCATTACTTCTCTCACTATCACCACTACCACTACCATCACCACCACCACCACCGCCGCCGTCCAACGCCAACGCCGACTATTGATACCACAATAGTACACTACTTAACATGTTAACCATGTCACCACCACCAGCACAACACCACACCACCGCACCACCACCCACCACCACCAACACCACCACCACCCACCACCACCAACAACCACCACCACCACACCACCATCGCCGCCGCCGCTTTCTGTAATAACCACTGCCATTACTAACTCCCTTCATTACCGTTGGTATATAATTACTGTCCCCTCCTAACAACACCAACAAATACCACCGTTAATACTACGACCAATATTATCGCCACCAAAATACCACCACCACCACCACCACCACCAATACCACCACCACCAATACCACCACCACCAATACCATACCATCGTTATTACCAAACGAGAAACCAAGCATCGTCTTTAACCGTTATCGCCACAATCACTGGATCCATGAAAGGCCCCGGCAATACCACCGCCACCGCCACCACCACCACCACCACCACCACCACCAGCGCCTCCGCCACCACCACCATCATCACCACCACCACCACCGCCACCACCACAACCACCACCACCACCACCACCACCGCCACCGCCACCGCCACCACCACCACCACCACCATTACCACCACCACCACCATTACCACCACCACCACCACCACCACCACCACCACCACAACCATCACCACCACCACCACCGCCACCGCCACCACCACCACCATTACCACCACCACCACCACCACCACCACACCACCACCACCACCACCACCACCACCACCACCACCGCCGCCGCCACCGCCACCACCACAACGCCGGCGACTCGATCTTTTGTCAGGGTTGCAATTACGAAGCAGTGCTCATTATCTTATCATTATTGGATCTTTATGAGTAAGCCTGTTAGATATGGGCCCTGCTGTAGATGTCGTGCAGGTGGTGGTGGTAGTGGTGGTGGTGGTGGTGGTAGTGGTGGTGCACGAACGTGAGGGGCGGGGGGGGGGTTAAAGTACTGACGAGGAAATTGTTAATGCTAATGATTGGTGGTGGTGATGGGGGGAATGGACCATCTATGGCGTGTTTGCGATCGTATTTGTGTTTCCGAGCATCAAGGTCCAACGTGCGCGCATGTGTCTCGAAAGGTACAACTGTATAGGTAGGTGTGTCTGTGAATGTGACCACGTGTGTGTGTATGTGTATGTATGTGTGTGTGTGTGTGTGTGTGTGTGACTAGGTGCGTGCGTAGCTAGGTGTATATATATATAATATATATATATATATATATATATATATACGCATGGTGTGTGCGTGTGTAGTGGCGTGTGACTGTGTGGCCGTGTATGTGTGTCTGCGAATGTGACCGCGCGTGTGTGTGTGTGTGTGACTAGGTGCGTGCGTATGGTGTGTGCCTGTGTAGTGGCGAGTGACTTTGTGGCCGTGTGTGTGAGTGTATGTGTGTGTGAGTGTGTGTGTGTGCATGGCTAGGTGTATTTGCTAACCCTTCACTTCACTTCCCCCCTGTGAAATTTATTGCCTTTGTTTAAGCAAATCGCCCTCATTACCCTTCCACATTCACACACAAGCGCCTATGTATTTATGCATGTATGCATGTGTGTCTCTATATCTATATGTGTATATGTGTATGTGTGTGCTTGTGTGTGTGTATGTATATGTGTGTGTATATATATATATATATATATTTGTGTATATATATATATGTGTGTATATATATATATATATATACATATATGTGTGTGCGTATATATATATATATATGTACATGTGTATATATATACATATACAAATATATGCATATATATATATATATATACACACAGGTGCTCATACACATGTATATACGTACACATATACATACACACATACACTCATTAATATAGAAACGTTCATACAAGCATGTATAAGTATATATACATGTATTCGGGGTGTATGTATGCGTTCAAGTGTACATACAGACGCACAAGCACAAATACACACATACATACATACACAAGCAAACATACACATACACGCACACACATTTATACACACACACACACACTCACACATGCGTTATTAATGATAAAGCTAATTATCGTCACCGCCATGTTATAAAATGGTTGTCGACCTTTACAGGACAGGATGTATGCCGAGTCCCTTAAGGTAAAATATATAAGCCAGGATGTTGATAGGGGTGTAGAAACATAAAGGTCTATACACATATCTACCCACACCCATGAACGGCCATATTCACGTACAGGCACACGGGCGCGCACTCCCACTCGCGTCTATATTCATCTCTGCTCACCGCAGTCCGCACGGCTACAAACACACGGTAGAAGCATATACGTGTGTATGTATGTATGTATGTATGTATGTATGTATGTATGTATGTATGTATGTATGTATGTATGTATGTATGTATGTATGTATGTGTGTGTGTGTGTGTATCCACCTATCACTATATCTGTCTAAATCTCTCTCGCTCTCTCTCAGTCCATCAATCAATCAGTCTATCTATCTATCTATCTATCTATCTATTATCTATCTATCTATCTATCTATCTATCTATCTATCTATCTATCTATCTATCTATCTATCTATCTATCTATCTATCTATCTATCTAGCTAGCTAGCTAGCTAGCTAGCTAGTTAGCTAGCTATCTGTCTGTCTGTCTGTATGTCTGTCTGCTCGTCTCTGTTGTCTGTCTGCCTGTCTGTCTGTCTGTCTATCTATCTATCTATCTATCTATCTATCTATCTACCTAGCTAGCTAGCTTTCTTTATTTCTTTCTTTCTTTGGTAGAGTTACTCAACCAAAATTACAAGTTCAGGGTTATACCTGTACTTATTGGGACACTGGGATATCTAACACACTGCCTAAGTATCAATCTTGAGAAATTAGGCTTCTCAGAACATGAAGGGAGAAAGCTGATTCGAAGGCTACAGATCCAAGCCATCACATGAACAGTAAAATTCTGTAAAAATTTCCAGAAATTTATCATTTAAATATATACGAGCATGTCTAGACATGCAACTATATTCCTGAGAATACATACTTAAACCAAAACACAATTCTGCACATATACATATATACACGCAAAAATATCGTGTTGATGTTGTTGTAATTCCAATGAAGGATCCTTGGATCTAGGTTAGAAACCGGCTCTTTCTCTATTGGCAAGAACTCTTGAAATAACTGAATAACGATATATATATATATAAGCAATAATAAATCTCTGAACGAGATGTAAACAGTAACCGCTTGACAACGTAAAGTATACTAGCCATCTCAATATGGCTAACCATTAAGGTTGGGTGTTACTCTAACTTTTAGCCCCCGGAGATCATCGTCTCCAGCTGGCTTTAGGCACACTTTCTGTGCCCTTATGATATTTGCAAAGGGAGGTCATCCCCTCTCGTAAACCTAAGTGATACGCACGGACTGCAGTTTCGAGGTTTTTGCCTCTTGTCAACGTACGGTAATCACCGGTTTTCGATGAAGAGAGACCTGTTTGCGAATATCTAATGTTTTTCCCAGTAACCACTGTCACTGATTCCGAAAAACTGTCTGAAAGCAATAATAAATCTCTGAACGAGATGTAAACAGTTACCGCTCTGGAGCACCGCCTTATATATATATATATATATGCAGGCGTGGTTGTGTGGTAAGAGGTTGCTTCTCACCCACATGGTTCCAGGTACAGTCCCACTGCGTGGTACTTTGGGCAAGTGTCTCCTTCTATAGCCTCAAGCCGACCAAAGCTTTGTGACTGGATTTGGTAAATAGAAACTGAAAGAATCCCGTCGTATATATATATATATACTTACATATACGAGAACGCCGCTATATATATATATATATATATATATATATATATATATATATATATACGCCACTATATATATGTAAAATAAAATACAAAATGGGACAAGAACGCAAAAACATCCGGACAACTAGATGGTACAAAAAGAGGCAGCAAAACATCCAGATAGACGATAGAGAAAAAAACGGATAGGTCATTCGAAGCCTTTTATCTTCAGTCAAGAACCGGATCATCGTCGCAATTTCGGCTGATTAATATATATATTATATATATATATATTATATATATATATATATATATATATTATACACATATACATATATGTATGTGTGTGTGTGTGTGTGTGTGTGTGGTGTGTGTGTGTGTGTGTGTCTTGTGTCTGTGCTTGTCTCCCCATCACCGCTTGACAATCTGTGTTGGTGTGATTACGTACCCGTAGCTTAGCAGTTCCGCCTAAAAGACCGATAGAATAACACTAAACGAACATGTACATGCTCGTACAGACACTCCGCGCAATTTATTTTGTGAGTGTATATTTAGAGGCATAAGCATGTATATCCATGTATCCACATGACAATATGCTCATAAATAAATATATTCACGAGTGTATAGTCGTTTATGTAATGGGGTTTATGTTCCTCTCTAAACGTATGTATATATTCATAAATTTATAGTTATCAGTACATGTGCAAATAATAGTACTATGAAATCAATATTGATACATGCCAACTCTTACACGCATAGATGTACACACACGGCTATACACGCACATACACGGATACACACATGCACAGACGCATGTTCAGGCTTTCATATATAGAGTCACATATATACACACATACATACACACTCTTTCACACATGCGTATCACATGAAGGTGTAGCAATGAGCAATGTGTAGAGATTAGAAATATCAAATCAATATCACACATGCTGACTTTTACACACACAACACACACACACACACACACACACACACACACACACACACACACACACACAGAGGAAAGCATATTGGTAGATACGCACACACACGCACGTACAAACGCGCGCTTGGAAAGTGAAAAAGTCTTTAACGTTTCGAGTCCACGCTCTTCCATAGAAAGGAACACAGAAAAAAACAGGGAGAGAAAATAAAGAATGTGTAGTGGCTAGCGATCTATCATGGCGAATACTGGATAGAGGGGTCATACAGGAGAGCTAGGAAGAAGGGGAGATAATAAAGTAGTGGTGATCCCAAAACGAAGGTGCGTGTGCGTGTGTGTAACAGAGCATGTATGTGCGTTTGAAAGAGGGTTGGTGATCTTGATGTGTGCGTTTGTGCATGTGTAGGTGTGTGAATGATGGTGTGGGTGCTGGGAAGTGGTCAGTGCTAGGGCGCGTGGTGGTGTGATGTGATGTGGTGTGGTGTGGTATGGTGGTGTGTGGTATGGTGGTGTGTGGTGTGGTGGTGTGGGGTGTTGGTGTTGAACCAAAGGGTTTTAAACAATAATAAACATAACTCTTATTAAATGTTTTGAGTACCTTTCTTTTTTCTTTGTCCACTCACTCGTGCACGCACACACACACACACACACACCACACACAGACAAATTTACGCACATACACACAAAGGTACATATATAGATATATACTTAAGCATATGCACTTATTTATACATATGGGTATTTATGTGTGTGTGTCTATTGTTATTTGGAAGGGTTTCCATCATTGCAATGGATTTAGAAGAACTTGCAAAACCTGTATATATATATATATCCATGTTGATTCGTTAGCTACTGCACGCATTTTTTTTCTCTCCTTCTTTCTGTGTTTTTTTTCTCTCTGTGTATCTTTCTGTTGAAGAGCGTAGGCTCGAAACGTTAAAGACTTGTTTTATTTATATTTCCTGAGCGCCATACTAATACAATTGTTCGTTTGTTTTCCACCTGCCTTCGTCTTTTGTCTATTTTCATAAAGCTTCCCGTTATATATATATATATATATATATATTTTTTTTTTTTTTTTTTTTTTTTTTTTTACTTGTTTCAGTCATTTGACTGCGGCCATGCTGGAGCACCGCCTTTAGAGTGGTGAAAGAGTACAGCAGGGATCACCACCATCTCCTGCCGGAGTCGTGGAGCTTTTAGGTGTTTTTCGCTCAATATAAACACACACAAACGCCCGGTCTGGGAATCGAAACCGCGATCCTCCGACCGCAAGTCCGCTGCCCTAACCACTGGGCCATTGCGCCTCCATATATATATATATAATATATATATATATATATATAAGGTTGTCCCAAAAGTTCGTAGAAAGTCTTGGAAAATAATGGTCTTTATTTTGAGGAATAATTTTTGTTGTTTTTGTTAGTACTTGGCGAGTAAAAAATCAATTTTCGCAAGTGTTTACGAAATTTTGGGACAACCTAAATATATATATATATATATATATATATATATATATATATATATATATATATATGCAGTGATCCAGCATGGCCACAGCCTTAGGGCTGAAACGTATAATTGCGACTGACCTGCTGGCCCGATAACTGATGAGTAATTGGCAACCATGTGTCGTTTCTCGTTTGATTATGCATTTATTATGGTTTTTCAAAAAATTCATTATTTAATGCAACGCTGAGTAGAGCAAAAAAAACATTTCTTGTTTATTGTTTATTCGTTTCTTTTACTTGTTTCATTTGACCTCAGCCATGTTGGAACACCGCCTTGAGTCGAACAAATCGACCCCCAGGGCTTATTCTTTGTAAGCATAGTACTTATTCTATCGATCACTTTGGCCAAACCGCCAAGTCACAGGGACGTAAACACACTAACATCAGTTGTCAAGCGATAGTGGTGGGAATAAACACACACTCACAAATACATACATACATATATGTATACATATATATACATATATATATATATTACATTGTATAAAAGGGCTTAGTAAATAAATTACTTTGCCACATACTGAACTCATTAGAAATAGCAGTCAAAAAAAAAAGATTTTTTTAGCCATTTCTAATACTTAAAGAAAATTTTCTCTCAGATAGTGTTTACTCAGAATAACCCACGAAGGTGGGGGTAAAAACATACCTTCGTGGGTTATTTTGAGTAAACACTATCTGAGAGAAATTTTCTTTAAGTATTAGAAATGGCTAAAAAAATCTATTTTTTTTTTTTGGCTGCTATTTCTAATGAGTTCAGTATGTGGCAAAGTAATTTATTTTACTAAGCCCTTTTATACAATGTAATATTTTGAATTCGCCTTAAATGGTCCCTTTACATACTGAATACTTGGTGAAATTGATTAATAACTAATTAATTTTACCCTCAATTGTTGAAATTACATATATATATATGTATACACACACACAACACACACACACACACACACAACACACACACATATATATATATCATATATATATATATATATATAATATATATATATATATATATATATATACGACGGGCGCCTTTCAGTTTCCGTCTGCAAAATTCACTCACAAGGTTTTGGTCAGCCCGAGGCTATACTAGAAGAGTCTTGTCCAAGGTACCACGCCAGTTAGACTGAACTCGGAACCATGTGGTTGGGAAGCAAGTTTCTTACTACACAGCCACTCCTGCGCTTATATAAATACGCACATATATATATATATATGTGTGTGTGTGTGTGTGTGTAAGCATACTTTTCTTCGCTATTAAATCTGTTATGCTAAATGAAAGTAATCCCGTTTTACTCCACATGCCTTCCGACTGAACACTTAACGTTTTGGCTATAATGATCGATAGAATAAGTATCAGACTTAAGAAGAATAAGCATTATGATCGAACTGTTCGACTAAAACCGTTCAAGGCGGTGCCCCAGACTAATGACTGAAGCAAGTGAAAGATAAAAGATTAAAGATTAAAGTATTGCTGGTTTTGCAACTCTCTTACTTACGCAGGGGGGGGGGGGGGCAGCACGGAAGCAAATACTGGAAGGACTCTCTCTTTACTTGTTTCAGTCTTTTGACTGCGGCCATGCTGGAGCACCGCCTTTAGTCGAGCAAATCGACCCCAGGACTTATTCTTTGTAAGCCTAGTACTTATTCTATCGATCTTCTTTTGCCGAACCGCTAAGTTACGGGGACGTAAACAGAGCAGCATCTGTTGTCAAGCAATGTTGGGGGGACAAACATAGACACAAACATACACACACACACACACACACACACGCACACACACACACACACACACACCACACACACACACACACACACACACATATATATATATATATATATACGAGTTTCTTTCGGTTTCCGTCTATCAAATCCACTTACAAGGCTTTGGTCGGCTCGAGACTGTAATAGAAGACATTTACCCAAGGTGCCATGCAAAAAGACTGAACCCGGAACCGTATGCTTGGTAAGCAAGCTACTTACCACACAGCCACTCCTACGCCTAAGATTGGGGTTAACACATGCATTGAAAGCATTTTAGTTTTTTGCAAAACTTGCTGCAGTTATTAACTGCGAGACTGGCAAGCGTTCTAGTTAGGTGACTGGATTAAAGACATCTTTTCCACATCTGTTCATTCAGTCACGGGGTCCCCTACAACGGGTCTACAATATCTGTTTTCCTTTTTGACGAAACAATAAAGAAAGGAAAAGAAGTTTTAACGGTTTGATTTGGTGTTGTTCTTAATTTTTGTTTTTTGATGTTATATCGCTGTAGTAGTAGTTGTAGTCGTAGCAGCAGCAGTAGTAGTAGTAGTAGTAGCAGTAGAAGTAGTAGTAGTAGTAATAGTAGTAGTAGTAGTAGTAGTAGTAGTAGTTAGTAGTAGTAGTAGTAGTAGTATTTGTAGTTGTGAATTCGCGAAGTTGATGATGTGATGTTGATGGTGGTGATTTATTGGTATTAGTAGCTTTTTTGTTTGTGCTGTTTTGCGTGTTGTTGTTTCTGTTGTTCACGTTGGCGGTGGGGATGATGATGATGGTGGTAGTGGTGGTGTAGGTGGTGGCGTTAGTGGTAGTGTCGTGCTAATAGGTATGGTAGTTGCAGTGTTATTGTTGTTGTAAAGACATTTATAGCGATGACGGAATCGCTGACTATGATAGTGGTGACGCTAGGGACAATTCCTCCTCCTCCTCCTCATTATTATTATTATTGTTATTATTATTATTACTATTACTATTATTATTATTATTAATAGTAGTAGTCGTGGTAGTAGTAGTAGTAGGAGGAGGAGGAGGATGAGGAGGTGGAGGAGGAGCAGCAGCAGCAGTAAAAGCAACAGTAGCAGCTGCAGTAGTAGTAGTAGTAGTAGTAGTAGTAGTGGTGGTGGTGGTGGTGTGTTGGTAGTAGTAGTAGTAAGTAGTAGTAGTGATTTTGTTTGGTTGCCGTTGCTATTGTTGCGGCGGTGGAGTTTATAGAGATGATGGCGTGGATGCTGATGATGATCGCGATGATCTATTCGCAGTATCAGTAATTTCCTCTATATGTATGTATTTATGTATGTATGTATGTATGTATGTATGTATGTGTATGTATGTATGTATGTATGTATGTATGTATGCATGTATGTATGTACGTATTGTTGTTGCTGTTGTTGTGGCAGTCGTGGCGCTGCCCGTTATTGTTGTTGCTGTTGTTGGTGTTTGTTTTATGCTATGGCTATTTTTAAATCTCTTTGAAGAGCATCGTTTTGGAAAATTATGAAACTAATCAAGAGATAAGTGTTGTTGTTATTGTTTTTGTTGTTGCTGTTGTTCTAATTGTTATTGATGATGCTGTTGACTTCGTGTGTGTGTGTGTGTCTATGTTCAGTTCAATGGATAAATAATGAAATTAGTGCTGAAGCATTTTTTAATTAATCTGGAGCGACATCTGACTGGACAACTTTATGTTTGTCATCTGTTACTTTCATGTATCTGTAAGATTAGACTGGACATCTATATACGTATGTATGTATGTATGTATGTATGTATGTATGTATGTATGTATGTATGTATGTATGTATGTATGTATGTATGTATGTATGTATATGTAAATTCATCTAGCTATAAATCTATCTATCTACAAATCTATGTCAAGCTATCTATATATCTCTGTGTCTATTTACCTATCTGTCTGTCTGTCTGCCTCTCACTTTCTCTCTCTCTCTCTCTCTCTCTCTTTATATATATATATATATATATATATATATATATATATATATATATATATGGGTGTGTGTGTGTGTGTGTGGATATGTCCATCTATCTATTTATCTATCGATACATCTATCTGCTTCTCATTCTTAAATTTATCTATCTATCTATCTCTATCTATCTATCTATCTATCTATCTCTATCTATCTATCTATCTATCTATCAATCTATCTATCTGTCTGTCTGTGTGTCTGTCTGTCTGTCTATCTATCTATCTATCTATCTATCTATCTATCTATCGATCTATCATTCTACCCGTATATCTTTCAATCTTCAAGATGAAAGAACTATTAATAAGAACGAGTAGAATGTTGAGTAAACAGGTCATGCTTACAGAAAATGTGGGTTCACATCACTCGGGTAGCCTTCAACTATTTGCAACCAAGGGTTCTTTAACCTAACATTCTAAACACTGATTTCCTCCGTTAAATAATTTGTTTCATGACTCTCGAAGGTTCTAAATTTTTATAATATAAACATCTACATACATATCTACAAACGCATACATGCTTACATACATACATACATACATACATACATACATACATACATACATACATACATACATACATACATAGAGTAACTATGGACAACTGCTTCGAAACATTTAGCTTCTATATCCAGATGAGAAATTTACATTTAGAGCAATAATAATTGGTAATAATAAATCTCCGAGCAAGGTATAAACAGTAGCCGCTGATAACGCTGATGACGGGTCAAATATCCAGAAACTCAGGTCCGTGTGTATTACGTCAGGTTGGAGATGGGGACGATGACTTCCCTTTGCTAATACTGATAAGGCACAGATAGTGTGTCAATAGCCAACTGGAGGAGATGTCTTCCTGGAGTTACAAGCTACAGTAGCATCAACCCTTAAGCGTTAGCCACATTTAAGTGGCAAATATACTTCACGAATAATAACTGGTGTTTTTCGTTTTGTGAGTAAATGCCTAATTGACAGTGCGGATAAGCTTGGCTTTTCAGGAAAAGAAATCAACCAACTGACTCGCACATTACAAATACAATATGTAAGTGAAACAGTAAAAATATGCAAGACGTTCAAGTTCAAAATATGACATCGTTTTCGTTATCTACATTTCAATGATGGAGCTTTCTATCTTTGTTAGAAACCAGCTCCTTCTTCAGAGGAAGAGTTTAAATAATTAAATACAGAACAGAACATGAATACATGCATGTATGTATGCATTCATACATACGCATCGACGTACATACATACATATATACATATATAAATAGCTTCACTTATTATAAAATAACAGTCTTATCTACATTAAATCTTGATTTTAAAGTACAATAAAAAAAAAACGCGCAAAATAAACACAGAATTAATATCTTCTCGCCCACATAAACGAAAATACGACAATATTCCACTCACTGAATCTTAAAATATTGAAACATTTGGAAATATTCAAAAAACTATAAAATGTAGAGCGATCTTTCAATAAAAATATATTTTCTCTTTTCATAAAAATTGTATATACAATCAAAATAGCTAAAATTTTCTTCTTATAGTAGATTAAAATATGTCAAATCTTATTTTAAACAGTTAGATACACACACACACACACACACACACACACACACACCACACACACACACGTTCAATCCGTGACAATACACTACTCCATAACACGAATAATTAGAGACGGGTTGTCAATGACAACCAGTCTCTAAAATTTCGAAATATAGCCATTGAATTAAAATTGATTAAATAAATAAATAAATAAATAAATAAATAGATAAATAAATAAATAAATAAATAGATAAATAAATAAATAAATAAATAAATAGATAAATAAATATATATATATATATATACACACACACACATATATATATCATCTTAATATATAAAGGGCGGAATGAAGGCGGTGAGCTGGCAGAATTGTTAGCACGCCGGGCAAGATGCTAACCGGCATTTCAACCGCCTTCACGTTCCGAGTTCAAATTCCGCTGAGATAGACTTTTCCTTTCATCCTTTTGGAGTCGATAAAACAAATACCAATAATCGACTTATCCCCTCCCCCGAAATTACTGCTCTTATGCCAAAATTTGAAACCAATAATTAAGGGTGGAAATATAGAACTTAACCCTCATGACCTGATGAACCACGTTATGGCGAAACTTCAAAGTGTAATATGAATATCTTGGTATTAATAAAAATCCATATTTATACAAACACAGTTTGAGCTCCTTTTTACTATATTTTTGTTTTAAAAATTCATATTGAGTCTTTACTTTGCATGTAGTTCCCTTCTCTGTACTTTAAGTATCACAACTAAATAATAAGCAATCACCCGATGGTAGGCAATAGTTTTGGGTCATACTGACAACAAAATATAGTCTTTCCAAAACATCAACATTTTAACAAATGTCTAATGCCTCGCAGAGACAACTTAGTCCAAAGAATGCAGTAAAAGGCGTACTGGGGTCGATAACATC
Organism: Octopus sinensis; assembly: GCF_006345805.1. Lineage (NCBI taxonomy): Eukaryota > Metazoa > Mollusca > Cephalopoda > Octopoda > Octopodidae > Octopus > Octopus sinensis. Next base: position 12,328,515 of record NC_043013.1, read on the forward strand.
GAATAACTCCTTCTTAACAACCCGCCCACAAACAAAAACGCACAAAAAAATGTTACCCCTGTGACTAAATGCAAAATTATTATTAATAGATGACAGCGCCATGTTAGCAAAGTGGGTTTTTTTTTTAAATGTTGATTAGTTTATGTGGAATGAGTTCTCGTTTTTTTAAAACACTTTTTATTATAATTGTGTCCTAGGGGAAGAAGTGCAAGATGCTGGAATATTTTTTTCAGATAGGGTGTTAACATTGATTAAATATGAGAAGTTAAATTACATTGTTTTTGTTTTCTTTTCCTTTTATCTTTTTATTTTTCCATTTATTATTTTTTTTGCATTTATTCGTAGTCGGTTGTGTATGTCTGAGATAGTAAATGCTCTCCTGAAAACGCAAGATGCCAGTGTATATTTTATGTAACTCTTACTCTATTGAATGAGGCTCCGTCATAAGATTTAGCCAAGATTCTCTTACGTAATTTTATTATTTTTCTAAGAATACAGAGAAGACGGTTGGTAGTATGACTTATAAAGAGTATCAAACGATAACGATAAAAACGTCACCCTTTTCAAGCTTAGCGAGGCTCATGGGCCCGGTTTCCCGGTTTCTGTGGCGTATGCATTCCACCCAGCTGGACGGGACGCCAGTCCATCGCAGCGTTACTCATGAAACAGGAAGAGAGAGTGAGAGAAAGTTGTGGCGACAGAGTACAACAGGGGTCGCCACCACCCCCTGCCGGAGCCTCGTGGAGCTTTTAGGTGTTTTCGCTCAATAAACACACACAACGCCCAGTCTGGGAATCGAAACCGCGATCCTCCGACCGCGAATCCGCTGTCCTAACCACTTGGCCATTGAGCCTCATTAAACGGTAGGGCTAATATTTAGTTGACTTCTTTCTCTTTCGTTAAACCAGTAGTTCTCAACCGGGGCCCATATAAGATTTTGTGGTTAAAATTTTATGTTCCATAAATTGATTATATTTCTAAAATACACGAAATATTTTAACAATTTTTAAATGCAATTTCTAATATTTAATTCTAAAAGCACAAGGAGCGCTGAAAAGTCATGGTTTTATTCGACATATTGCCCTCCTCTCAGATTTACGCACTTATTGCAGCGGTCCTTCAGTTTTTCTAAGCCCTGTAAAAAGAACTCGGAAGGTTGGGCCTCCAATCAGGCCTTTCGCGACACCCTCAAAGCCGGAAACTTTTCAACACCCTCTCGTGTAATCGGATTATTTAAACATCGAATGGATATGTGGATCCATCCGAATAAAATACGAATCAAAGAGGTCCACAAGTAAAAAAAAAAAATGTTTGAGAAACACTGCGTTAAAGATTAAATGTTTCGTCTAAGAAATTGAATATTTTGAGAATCGGTGATCAGTGTTATATAGATTCCGTAGAGTATTCTTTTATTCTGTTATTCTTTTACTTGTTTCAGTCATTTAACTGCGGCCATGCTGGAACACCGCCTTACATATCCGTTCATCTGTTTTCTTCATAGCTTAAACTATCGTTAAATTAACTGCAGGACGACGATCTGGTAGAATCGTTTAAACATCGGGATAAATAGGCTTTGTAGTATTTGTATAGGGTCTTTACGTTCTGATTTCGAAACACGTCGAGGTTAACCTTGTCTTTCATCCTTCCGCGGTCGATTAACGAAGAAATCGACCTCATCACTTAATCTTTGTAAGCCTAGTACTTAGTCTATCGGTCTCTTTTTCCGAACCCGCAAGTTACGGGAACATAAACACAACAGCATCGGTTATCAAGCGACGGCGGAAGAACAAGCACAGACACACACACGCACATACACGCACACATACACGCACATACACGCACACACACACACACACACAATACATGCATACATACATGCATACATACACACACACACACACACACACACATACATACATATATATATACACACACACATATATATATATATATACACACATACACACACACATATATATCTATATCTATATATATATATATATACAACAAGCTTCTTTCAGTTTCCGTCTACCAAATCCACTCACAAAACTTCGCTCAGCCCGAGACGATATAGTAGACAACACTTGCCCAAGGCACCATGCAGAAACGGTCAGCCAAATATAAGTGGGTGCTGTAGTTAACTGGTACAAAAGGAATACGGTGTTTTAAAAAATCACATATTTTTTATAATTAAGAAATGTTCAAATATTTTGCGTATTTTTAAAAGTATAACCAATTTTTGCTCATGAATTTTAACAACAAAATTTTATATGGACCCCTGAGGGCCATGTGGCCCACGGTTGAGGACCACTGCTCTACGTCATGTTTGGTCATTTTACCAAAATGACCAAACATGAAATAGAGACACCGCACACTCACACGCGCGCACTCAAAAATCAAGGTGGAGATAACACCAGTTAATTTCACTATCAATTTGATATCCTTTCTACTATAGGCACAAGGTTTGAAACATTTGCGGAGGGGGCTAGTCGATTACATCGACCCCAGTGTGTAACTGGTACTTAATTTATCGACCCCGAAAGAATGAATAGCAAAGTCGACTTTGACAGAATTTGAGCTCAGAATACAGATAAAAGAAATGCCATTAGGCATTTTGTCCGGCCTGCTAATGTTTCTTATTTCTTTATTGCCCACAAGGGGCTAAACATAGAGGGGACAACCAATCGCCCGGTCTGAGATTCGAACTCGCGATCCCTCGACCGCGAGTCAGCTGCTCTAACTACTAGGCCATGTGCCTCCACTCAACTAACCTACTTGCAATGAGATTGTTTGCTTTGTGCCTAAATTAGAAACCATTAAACAAACCCTAGTATTTGACTAATACATTGCGTTTCATCCTTTCCGGTGTTTTAAGGCATAAGGACACTGGAGAGTTGGGATGGGGCAGTGCTAATTTATGCAGGCTGTGGTTGTGTATACTGAGGGTCTAGTGGCCCTTGATACTGTTATGACACCCCTGGGCCCTTGATACTGTTATGACAGCCCAGCTTCAGTGTGAACTGAACGCGAAAGCAGAAAATAAAATCACATTGGAAGGTGTAGTGTAGAATACAATACACCAGAATTAATACAGAGTGGTCATGAGTGGAGCGTCATCGGTTATAGATCTAATCTATAACCAACGATGATTCCATAGGAGCAGCGTTTTCGATCATATTACAAATTATTTCTTTACCAAGTCTGGTCCCAAAGCAGCGCAATTCTAGGGGTTAAATTCTTGTCAATCTTCATAAAAATTTTGAAATCTCAAATAAGTTCCAACTGAGGCCATTCTGCGAGATTTGAATGGAATTGCCATATTGGATTTCTGTTGTGACTTACTACAACAACAGTAACAACAACAATAATCTGCATAACCAGGGTTGACTAGAAGAAGAAGAACAAGAACAAGAACAAGAACAAGAACAAGAAGAAGTGGAGGACAAGAAGAAGGAGAAGGAAAAGGAGGCGGGAAAGGGGGAGGGGGAAAAGAAGTAGGAGGTGGGTAAGGAGGAGAAGTAGAAAGAAAAGAAGGGAAGGAGGGAAGGAAGAGGGGAAGAAGAAGAAGAAGAAAAAGAAGAAGAAAAAGAAGAAAAAGAAGATGAAGAAGAAGAAGAAGAAGAAGAAGAAGAAGAAGAAGAAAAAAAGAAGAGAAAAACAAGAAGAAGAAGAAGAAGAAGAAGAAGAAGAAGAAGAAGAAGAAGGAGAGGAAGAAGATGAAAAAGAACAACAATAACGACGTCCGATGACAGGGCCAGCCTGGATCTTAACAAGATGATGTTGTTTATGATACTGATGATGGTGATGATGATGATGGTGATGATGATGATAATGATGATGATGATGATGATGAAGACAAGACGATGACGAAGACGACACCAACAAGACCGACCACACCCGACCACACCCGACCATACCCGACCATGCCCGACCATACCCGTCTATATCTCTTCATTTTTTTCTTTTTTTTGTTACTATTTTACTTAATTTAAATGTGACGACAGGTCACCGGCAATAGAAAAGCCATAGGAGAAGAAACGGGAGATAAATCCTTTAAAGAAAAAAAAGAAAAATAGAAAACCCTTTTTTTTTTTATCTGTCACAGAAATCTGGCATCAGACGCTACCACCGACACCATCGCTGCAGCCGCTACCACTACCACAACCACCACTACCATCACCAGAACCGTCGTCACCCCTAACCAACGATATTGCTAATATTCTTCGACTAACACTTGCATCTCCCCCGCCTGGGTATCTCTGACTTAAATTTGTAGTCCTTTGTGTGAGAAAATAAAAAAAAACAGAAACAACAAGCAACAAACCAACAAAGAACAATAGCAAAATAAACAAACAAAAAAAGAAACCACAGGCCCACATCGAACGAGCCCTTCTCTGTGTAAATAGGGGTTTAGTTATTTACTTATGGGATTCTACAGAGCAAGGAAAGGGGCGTGTAACTGGACAGAAAACAAGAAACCATTGTGCGAGAAATATCACACCACACACACACACACACACACATATTCATATATACGTATCTATATTCATGTATAATATATGTATATATATATATAATAATATATATAATATATATATATATATATATATATATATATATATATATATATATGTAAACACACACACACATATTCATATATACGTATCTATATTCATGTATAATATATGTATATATATATATATATATATATATATATTATGTAAACACACACACACATTCGTATATACGTATGTATATTCATGTATACAATATATATATATATATATATAATATATATATTATATATATATATATATATTGTATACATGAATATACATACGTATATACGAATGTGTGTGTGACAATCATATATACATATATATATATGTATATAGGTGTGCGTGTGTTGATATATCTGAGCATAAATATAGAGATATGAAAAGCTTGATAGACAGGCAGATAGTCATACTATAAAATGGATGAATGAGTGGATGTATGCATATACAGTTATGTATGTATGTATGTATGTGTGTGTGTGTGTATATATATATATACACACACAAATATATACTATTATACAAATACACACAAATGTATATACGTATTAGTAATCTTAATATAATATATATATACTGGCTGCCACTCTTCTCTCTCTCTCTCTCTTTCTCCTATCTATCTCTCTATGGATCTTTTCACAAACACACATACATGCAGCCGCACACACACTCAGACACACACACACGCACACACATTGCGTGTTTTAGCTTCCTTCTCCTTAAATCTTAAATCCCATTGAATCGCTACTGCCATCTTGTTAATCAACACCACCGTCAGGTGCGCCCCTATTTCATATCAGGAATTCTTATTTCCGCTGTTGTTATTGCTGTTGTTGTTGTTGTTGTTGTTGTTAATACTGATGCTGTTGGCGTTTCATATATATATATATATATATATATATATATATATATATATATATATATATATACTATACGTGTGTTTTCCAATACCTATCCTCAAAAGATTCACGAAATGACAACGATGACGATAATGATGATGATGATGATATGATGATGATGATGATGATGATGATGATGATGATGATGATGATGATGATGACGATGACGACGACGATGATGATGATGATGATGACGACGACGACGACGACGATGATGATGATGATGATGATGATGATGACGATGACGACGACGACGACGACGACGACGACGATGACGATGATGATGATGATGATGTTGATGATGATGATAACGATGATGATGATATCCTTACTGCTGCTACTGATAATAGTAGGGATTTGTGTTACCGGGTACTAGGGCCCAACACATTGAAGACAGCACAAAAGAACGAAATGCAACGTACGAAAAATGGCGAAGTTGCATCGATCAAAGCGGAAAGAACAACTTAGATATATGACAAATATACATCGAGACAATCTTCTCACATTTAGCTGATGCTTTCTATAATTGTCGCCGGAGAGCCATTGATTCATAAAATTAGAAGAAATGTCGGCACAGGGGTTACAACATATGGATTCGGATAAAACAAAACAATATGCAATATAAAGAAATTTGATGGTGGTTGGAGATGTTACATAATAAATATATTGGATATGTTAAACATTAGCTGTGAATTAGAATTGAGACCTCCACCTTCGGTCATGAATGACCATGGAATTTCACCTACAAAGTTACCCTCCGAGGCGCAAGTCCGGGCAAGGTTGTTTAAGGATGACCAGCAGTTGTCCATGCATACCGGCCTCCGATGTTATCCAAGGGAAAGGCAAAGGGGCCGATGCAGCTTGGCACCAGTGACGTCGCAACTCATTTCTACAGCTGAGTGAACTGGAGCAACGTTAAATAAATTGTCTGGCTCGAGAGCACAACACGCAGCCCGGTCCGGGAATCGAACTCACAACGTCACGATCGTAAGCTCGACGCTCTAACCACTGAGCCATGTGCCTTCATGGGAATTAGAATACACAAATCTATCTATCCGCTCAGTCGAAGTCGACTCTCGGTCACTCGTTGGATCAGTGTCCTCCAGTCAGTTCTATCCTGAGCCGCTTCTTTCAGATTGGCTACGTCCATTTCGGTATCACTCTTGATGGTTCTTAGTCGGCCTCTTCCTCTCTTGCCACTGACCATTCCGAGCATGATGTCCTTCTCCAGGGATTTTCTCCGCATAATATGACCGAAATATGCCAAATAATTAAATATAAACACAATAAACACAATAATTAACAAATATATTTAATTTTAAAAAACAAACTCACTCATACACGTGTTACATCGGGTCATCTAGTTGGTAGGAGGAAACACGTGTATGCCCAACTACCGTTGATATTGAAATCAAGTATACTCAAAGGGAGGAACGGGGCTTCGGCATCTTTAGCTTCGTCGATTGAAGACGGGGCAATCTCCGCTACCATTTTCAGAGCTTCGAATATCTGTGCTGCGGGAAACAGCGGCCTCCAGAACTTACTGTTGTTGATGCTTCTGTTGTTGTTTGTGTCTGTAGTTTTCTAGTCTCTCTGAAAATGGCTGCTATTGCTAGAAGTATAACAACTGGATTTTTCTGCCTTTTGTCGCCTTGTCTCGTTGCTTTGCATTCAGCACCCAAAGACTATAAAGCTCTGTAATGATTCTACGTTGTTTCCCAGGAGGCGTAGGAGTGGTTGTGTGGTAACTAGCTTGTATTACCAACCACATGGTTCCGGGTTCAGTCCCACTGCGGGGCACCTTGGGTAAGTGTCTTCTACTATAGCCTCGGGCCGACCAAAGCCTTGTGAGTGGATTTGGTAGACGGAAACTGAAAGAAGCCCGTCGTATATATGTATGTATATATATATATATATATATATATATATATATATATATAGATATATATATATATATATATATATATATCTGTGTGCGTGTGTGTATGTGTGTGTTTGTCCCCCCAACATCGCTTGACGACTGATGCTGGTGTGTTTACGTCCCCGTAACTTAGCGGTTCGGCAAAAGGAACCAATAGAATAAGTACTAGGCTTACAAAGAATAAGTCCTGGGTTCGATTTGCTCGACTAAAAGCGGTGCTGCAGCATGGCCACAGTCACATGACTGAAACAAGTAAAAAAGTAAGAGTAAAAATGAGTCATTAGGATATATGTAAGTCCCAACTACATAACCTCCTGGGCAATTTTTTTTCTTTTTGTGATCTCCGCACCTACAACTTGTGTTATGATGGAGTGGAATGGATAAGTTATAAAAGGACGAGAGAAGGTAAAAGACATTATATAACTGTTCAAATCTTATTCAAATATTATTGTGTTGAGTCAAAAGTTTTGAAATATTGTGGTAACTTATTTGTCAAGTCCCAACAAAAGCTGCTTAGCATTCAAAGTGGAGGCCATCGTGTTGCATCGTCTGAAGGCACCTTTCTGCCATTTCTTTAATTCCACGCTTAACAGAGATTAAGCTCTTCTACAGCAGGACAGCGCAAGACCTCGCATCGCTCGAACGATCCGAAGTAAACTCCACGAACTTGTAGGAATCGAACTGATGCTATACTCAGTTTATTGTCCGGACGTAGCTCACTCGGATTATTATTACTTCCGATCTATGGCTCACTTCCTGTGCACGCGACGCTTCATCAACGAAGACGAAGTGGAAGCTGCCGTGAAAGAGTTCTACGTCTCGAAGGACAAGAACCGGTATCAACGTGAAATCAAAGAATTGAGAGAAAGGTGGCTCCAGACTGGGCAATACGATGGCCTCTACTTTGAATGGTAGGCTGCTTTCGTTCTAACCTGATGAATAAAGCAAATAAGTTATCAAAATATTGCAGAACTTTTGACCCAACACAATA
>NC_043013.1:12341881-12346881 GCF_006345805.1 Octopus sinensis
ACAGCATCAAGAAACACATTATCCAATGCAGTGTGATTTGAAAAGATATTTGGGAACTATTTCTGGAACATAGAGTGACAATGTAGACACGTTATTGAATTAAGGTTGTTGTTGTTGCTGCCAATGTTGTTGTTGGTGCTATCATCGTTACGCATTTGTCTTTCAATGCAAAGTTACACAACAAAACTTTTGAGAGTAAGTCCACAAGTTCAGTACCCCAGACATTCTATGTATTAATAACGTAAGCACTAAGACACTTGATATGACGAGCAAGAAAGCTTCGACTAATCTTGAAGACTCTAACTGAATAATAATAATAATAATAATAATAATAATAATAATAATAATAATAATAATAATAATAATAATAATAATAATAATAATAATGATAATAATTGGGCTAAAGCAAATATTCTGCTCAATACCACAGTTTGACCTTAACTATTTGAGCATGACCCTTTAGTGGCTGACGATATGTGCATCTCTGATCACGAGCAATAGTAGTGGGGGAGCATCATAGCCATGTGTTGAGAGGGATTCTTTGGAATTTGAATAATTCACCTCTGGAAACATGGGTGTTTCGTTCAACCTCCTTAAACATCCCTTATTCATGGACCTTTTGAGCAGGATGGGTTACTCGACCAGAAGAAAATTCTAACTGGGCCCCACATGCAAGGTCATGTGCTGTTTATCTTGATATGAGTTCACCATGTCGTTCACACATGGTTGTGATGCATATGCCTAGTGTACCCTTGTCAGACGGGTAGTAAGGATGGGTATACTGGGCTTCGTATATTTTACCCCAGAGTCACTTTGATGGCATGCACTGCTCTCTCACTCAATAATAATAATAATAATAATAATAATAATAATAATAATAATAATAATAATAATAATAATAATAATAATAAGAAGAAGAAGAAGAAGAAGAAGAAGAAGAAGAAGAACTCTAACTGTACTAAGCGGGGTGGGTAAACATTAGGCAGATGGTTAAATAGGCAGAGAAAGTATTCCCAATTAAAAAAAAATCAAATTAGGTGTACCTCACCGAAATCTAATTCAAGTATTATTTGAAGTAGGCATGTGGTAAGCAGATACATTAATCTGATATTTAGGCAAAAGTTCCTGTTGTTCCGTATTATTAGACGGACTCTGCGAAAAGATAGTCTTTAATGTGACTGCCGAATAGGCAAGAACTAGTATGTATTTTGTGAGGTGTACAGTGTAGAACGCTTGCATGAATCCATGTACGCACACATTCACAGCTACATATAATTATCTATCTATCTATCTATCTATCTATCTATCTATCTATCTATCTATCTATCTATCTATCTATCTATCTATCTATCTATCTATCTATCTATCTATCTATCTAGCTAGCTAGCTAGCTAGCTAGCCAATTCGTAACGTAGCGGTTCGGCAATAAAGACCGATACAATACGTACCACGCTGCAATAAAAAAATAAGTACTGGAAACGATTCATTCAAGTTAAAATTCTGCAAAGCGGTGCCCCAGCATGGCCATAGCCTAATAACTGGAACAAATAAAAGATAAAAGCTATATATACACACAAATATGCATATATATATATATATATATATATATATATATACAAAAACTGTACTGGGAGAAGAAGAAACGAATCGAATCGACGCGAGGGCGCTCAGTCATACAATAGTGTAATAAATAAAATATATGCATACATACATACAAATATGTACGTACCTACATCTACATGTATATATACATGCATATATAAATATATATACGTGAGTACAGGACACCACAAATAGACGCAGAACTCAACGAGAACGAAAACGTGAAAACAAACATGGAACGGACTTTTTTTACAACGAAAACAGAGTAAAGACAAACTACACAAGGAAAATCCCCTTCATCAGTGTCCCTAGTTCAACTCCAGCGTGTTCGAAGGTGAGGACAGAACACGACTCGTCGAACTAGCCCTTCCTGCGAAGAAATTAAAGAAAATTACTTCGCAGAGGGGTAAAAACAAGGAAAAAGACAAAATGTGACACCAAACAGGACTAAAAATGATAAAAATAAATTACAAAATAAAATACAAAATATAAATACAATTACAAAAAAATACAATACAAGAAATAAAAACAAACAAGAAAACAACCAAAGAGGGCCTTTTTTGCCTAGACGAGGAGAGATTCAAGGAGCGCAAGAAAACCGTGTGTTTACAGTTAGGAGGCCGCATGCAAAAGGAAGTATTTTGGCCGGCAGTGAGAGAGATGAGGAGGAGTGAGAGAGAGAGAGAGAGCTAGAGGAAGACAAACGGCTGTGAGAGAGATGAGGAGGAGTGAGAGAGAGGGAAAGGGAGAGAAGAGAAAGTTAAGCAAAGAGGTATAGTGTTTCGCGTCATAATTATATATAAAAACTGTACTGGGAGAAGAAACGAATCGAATTGACGCGAGGGCGCTCAGTCATACAATAGTGTAATAAATAAAATATATGCATACATACATACATATATGTACGTACCTACATCTACATGTATATATACATGCATATATAAATATATATACGTGAGTACAGGACACCACAAATAGACGCAGAACTCAACGAGAACGAAAACGTGAAAACAAGCATGGAACGGACCTTTTTTTACAACGAAAAACAGGTACAAGACAAACTACACAAGGAAAATCCCTTCATCAGCTGTCCCTAGTTAAACTCAGCGTGTTTCGAAGTGGAGGACAGAACACGACTCGTCGAACTAGCCCTTCTGCGAAGAAATTAAAGAAAAGTACTTCGCAGAGGGGTAAAAACAAGGAAAGAACAAAATGTGACACAAACAGGACGTACAAATGATACAAATAAAATTATAAAATAAAATACAAAATATAAATACAATTACAAAAAAATACAATACAAGAAATAAAAACAAACAAGAAAACAAGAAAACAACCAAAGAGGGCCTTTTTTGCCTAGACTATATACATATACTCATAGATGTATATATGTATGTATACGAGTAGCAGTGTGTATATATATATATATATATGTTTATGTGTGTGCATAGATATATATATTTATATGCATGTATATGGGTATATATGTATATAAATGGGTGTATATATATATATGTATGTATATGGGTATATATGTATATAAATGGGTGTATAGATATATATATATATAATATGCATGTATATATATATATATATATATATATATATAATATATATATATGTATATATATGTGCATATATGAGTACAGAACGTCACCAACAGTAAACAACATGAAGTACGAAAACAACATGAGAATAAAGTGGAAAACAGGACGAGTAACACAAAGAACGATCCTTCATCAGTTGTCGGCTGTCTATCTACTTCTCATTTCAGGTATCCAACAACAATATGAGTCTTCGAAGACAATTGGTCCTATAAATACCAAAATAGAATTTGGGATTTATGGAGGGTTAATGTATATATATATATATAATATATATATATATATATATATATATATATAGATATATATATATATATATATATAAATATATAAATATGCAAACATAAATAAGTCAAGTATAAGGTTTAAGAATTGTGGTTAAGAAAATACGTGTTAAACACGGTATCAAAACCTTATTTCAGGGTAAGTCTCACTTTATTATCCCACCTGAGCAGTCTTCTACGCACTGTGCATTGTATCTGATGTTATTGCGAGGTGAAGTGGTGAATGCTGGAGGAACAAGCTTTGACAAGAGACAGGCAAAAATGTCTGTTGTCTCTTTTAGCGTAAGGAGGAGAAAGAACTTCACCGTTCTCAATCTCTCCCTCTCTCTCTCCCCAACTCTTCCTCCTTGACTCACTCGTTGCTCACACGTGACCAGCGGCTATCTTTCTTTCTCCTGCTTACGCTACAAGAGACAACACACATTTTTGCCTGTCTCCTGAGAAGGATAGAATAATTACTAAGCTTATAAAGAGTAAGTCCGGCTCCTATTCGTTCGACTAAAGCGGTGCTCCAGCATGACCACTGTCAAATGACTGAAATAAATAAAAGAATAAAAGAATAAAGCATATATGTGTGTGTGTATACACACAGACACACACATATATACACAGTGTTAATAGCTATGCATGTGTGTGTATGTGTGTGTGTTTAAACTCAATGAACTGAGTTTTACCAATCGCAAATGATATTCATATACCTTTAGCCTAGACGTGATTTCTCCCCCTCCTCTCATCCGTTCTGGCCATCCTGCCCATCATCCCTCATCACCAACCACCATCGTTTTTTGTTTGTTTGTTTTTGTTGCAGCTTCTTCTGTTTTTGGCCTTTATCTCCTTCCATACCCATCAAATCATATTCGTTGTTGTGGACAATAACTTCTATTTTGGTGGCTCCACATTGGAACAGACATCAGGATCATCAACTATCAATCTATCAATGCTACCACCACCACCACCACCACAACCACGATCACCACCACCACCACCAACAACAACACAACCACCATCACCACCACCACTACTACCACCAGCACCACTACCACCACCGCTACCACCATCAGCATCATCACCACCACCACCACCACCACCACCCCACCACCACCACCACCACCACCGCTACCACCATCACCATCATCAGCATCACCACCACCACCACCGCTACCAACAACACCTACTAAGGCCAGTACCGACAATTGCAAACAGTAACCACTACCTGCAATAACAGTAGCAACAACGGCAGAGGCACCACCAACACAACTGTAACCGCTACTACTATCATCAACTCGCACTACCAGCACCATCCCCTGACTGCAACCATCACCACCACCACCACCACCACTACCCTACCACTAACACAGACACTAACGCGCCGCCGCCGCCACCACCATCAACACTCCTATTACCACGACCACCACCAACATCATCACCACAACCATCGTCACCACCACCAGCACCGACACCAACATTGCCACCGCCAACATTAACACCACCACTACCAACACCACCGACA
>NC_043013.1:12351881-12354249 GCF_006345805.1 Octopus sinensis
TCTCCTGTGAGTAATAAAGAAATAAATATTTTTGAAGATGAGTATGGAAGCAAATGCTTTGAAAAATAGCGAAAAGGGGGTGATAGAAGATGATAAAGAATACCCTGCTATACGGGTTTATGCAACAAACCCCCGCATGCGCACACACATACATCTCGAAATGAGGAGTAGATGGACAGCCGACAACTGACAAAGATCGTTCTTTATATTACTTGTGTTGCTTTTCCATTTGCTGCTCTCCATGTTCGCATATCCAAGTTTGTCTTCGAATTTCATGTTGTTTACGTTTTGTGACGACCTGTACCTATATATGTATATATGCATGCATATATGTGTGTGTGTGTGTGTTATTAATATTATTATATGATTGTACGCAACGTATCCATTTCCAAGTAAGTTTATCGATCTGTCTATCTATCTATCCATCCAGCCATCCAGCCATCCAGCCATCTATCTATCTGTCTATCTATCTATATATCTATCTATCTCTCTTTCTCTCTCTTTCTCTCTCTCTCTCTCTCTCTCTCTCTATATATATATATATATATATATATATATGTATGTATGTATGTATGTATGATGTGGGTGTATATATATATATATGTATGTATGTATGTATGATGTGGGTGTATATATATATAGTGAGTTGGTTTAGGCAAACACTATCTGAGAGAGATCTTCTTTAAGTATTAGAAATAGCTGAAGAAATTTCTTTAGCTGCTATTTCTAATGAGTTCAGTATGTGGCAAAGTAATTTATTTTACTAAGCCCTTATATATAATGTAATATTTTGAATTCGCCTCCAATGGTCCCTTTACATACTGAATACTTGGTGAAATTGATTAATAATTAATTAATTTTACCCTCAATTGTTGAAATATATATATATATATATATATATAATATATGATATATATATATAGATATACTGGACTTTGTACCTTTGACCTTATATTGTCAAAGTGAAGGGATGGAATCCAATAATACCAAAAACAACAACACTACTATCACAACTCTTGTTCACTCAACAAAAGAGAAACACCTACGGGCTTATTTACAGAGTTCTATGTACATTAATACATTCTAAACAATAACATAGCCCCAAAATTAATCAATATTTTTCTTCCAAAATGCCTTTCCATAAAAACCTAATTACCACCCCACTCAAAACCAACTCACCCAAAGATGATTTGTAACTCAGCAGAGACTATATAAAGGTAAAACTAACTCCAATGCATTGCAGTGCAACAAGGATTTAGCTGGCCGAAACTTCGAAGTCACTGTCAACAACATTCTTGTATAAGAATTATCTATTATATAAAATCCGTTCTGTCTGTCTGTTTGTTTGTGTCTTCTAGGATCTCGGGCATCCTCCATCCGATTGCGCTCAAATTTGATATGTAGATACCGACGGTATAAGGGCGTTGATAAGTCTTGAAAAAATTACAAAAACGATTCCAGGTGAGAATGCGATCCATAAAGCTGTGGGAACGTGCATTTGTAAAATCGTTTCTCTTGGAATAGAAAAATGTCTGTCTTTATTTATTCTTTTGCTGGTGTCCCAAATTTAGGTTAAATTTGTGTTTCTCAATGGGGAGGCCTATGGGACGGTCGGACAAGTTGTTTTGAGAAAATTTGGTTTAAATGTTTTACAACTCAGCACCGTTTTGCTTGTATGTATATGTATATATATATATATATATATATATATATATATATATAAGAGAAACGGAAAATGGAGACAAAAGCACAGGATGTTATTAGCGACTTATATGTTTCAATGATTACATTAGAATTAATCCGTGAGGAAAAAATGAGGTGGAGTAATGCATCAATCTCATCAGGGGAGACATTTATAAATAACACTGTTCATTAATTACCCATTTTTAAAATGTAAGAATATAATATACTGCAAGATCCCGGCGTTGCTTGGGGTTAAAATGGCATAGTTTTTTTATTGTTTTTTTTTTGTCATGTGACTGGGACCATGCTAGAGCACCACTTTTAGTCGAACTAATCGATCCCAAGATTTATTCTTTATAAAGCGTAATACTTATTCTATCGGTGTCTTTGCCGAACCGCTACGTAAACGGGGACGTAAACGCAGCAATATCAGTTGTCAAAAACGGTGGTATGGGTTCAAACAAACACAGTCCCATAAACACAGTCCACACCACAAATATACACATATATACGACACTCTTCTTCAGTTTCCATGTATGAAATTCACTCACAAGGCGTGGTCACGCTATGGCTACAGTATATATATGAATAGTATATATATATAAAACGTGGATAGAGAACGCTAGTAATTTTTAAAATACCGTTAAAATTGGAAAAACACCACTTTCAGCTATTTCAAATGACA
>NC_043013.1:12354349-12374349 GCF_006345805.1 Octopus sinensis
TTTATATACATATACATATATGTATGTTATATGTATGTGTGCATGTATACACACACACACATGCATGCATGCATGCGCCCACAGAGGCAAAAAAAAGGGGTGGGATGCTGTGAAAGCGTGGAGGAAGTGGGTGTAGTG
This sequence comes from Octopus sinensis, assembly GCF_006345805.1. Lineage (NCBI taxonomy): Eukaryota > Metazoa > Mollusca > Cephalopoda > Octopoda > Octopodidae > Octopus > Octopus sinensis. Next base: position 12,354,488 of record NC_043013.1, read on the forward strand.
CGCTGTGCAGTACGTGTGGTGTTGGTAAGAAGAAGAGGTGGAGGAGTGCACACACAAAGTGCAGCCATGCAGATCAAGTGCATATGTGTGTGTGTGTTTTTTATTTTTTGCATTTGCATGTTTTAGGACATTCACCATTTCTGCATGTGCGCGTGTGATGGCTGAGAGTGGAAGTTGGTGTAAGGCGGGTGTGGGAAAGGTGAGACGGCAAGGGTGGGGGGTGGGAGGCCTCTATTAGTTTTACTGAAGGTGAATGAAGAGGAGGGGGAGGGGGTGAGGTGCTGATATAAGAAACCACAATACTACTACTACTACTACTACTATTACCGCCACCACACCCCACTACCACTAAACACATACTTCCTACCTTCCTGAAAACTAACAGATTGAGTATTGTAGTAGTAGTAGTAGTAGTAATAGTAGTAGTAGTAGTAATAGTAGTAGTAGTAGTAGTAGTAGTAGTAGAAGTAGTAGTAGTGGTAGTAGCAGTAGTAGTAGTAGCAGTAGTAGTAGTAGTATCTGTTGTGTGTGTTTGTGTGGCATATTAGCATCTGTTCTGTGGGTGTGTGTGTGGTGTGTGTGTGTATGTCAAGGACTGTCTTTCTTGTGTGTTTATGATTGTGTTTCTCTGTATGTTAGCATCTGTTGTGTGTGTGTGTGTGTAAGTGTATTGGTGTTATGTTGTGTATGTGTATATCATTATTATTATCCGTTGGGGTGATGTGGCCAGATGAAGGTGTGTGGGTTAACTGAAAAAGGGTAAGGTTCCTTTTTATTGCAGATGACGGTCTTGTAGTGTGTTTGCGGTGATTGCATTGGTGCTTGTGGTGATGGTCATTAGTGGACCGAAGTGACAGTTTGTGCATAGGGTGTTGTGGCAATGCAGTGAGTGATAGTGATGTAACAGTGTTGGTGCCAACAATGGTAGTGGTGGGTGGTGGTGGTGATGTTGCTTGTGGTCATGATAATGATGATGATGACGATGATGATGGTGCCAGTTCTGGTGATGAGAATGTTGATGATGATGGTGGTGGTGGTGTTGGTGGTGAAGATGCCGTAGGTGCCGTTGATGATGCTGATGATGATTAAGTTTGGTCTGTCACTGTTTTATTTCAAAACTCTTTTGTCTCTGCATTTGTTCATTTATTGATGTCAAATAGAGGAAAAGGTGGGGTGGGAATGGGGGGTGGGGCGAGAGGTGACAAACAGACTCTCTGGGGGGAAGGGAAGGAATCACGGGTGGTAATGGTGACAGTTATAGCAATGATGCTGGTGCTGGTGGTGGTAACCCGGGTGTTGGGGTAGGGTGGAAGAGTGGCGGGGAGAAAGCGGAGCCCCTGACAGGGAGCGCTATTACACCTTGCAAACTCGTGAAACCTGCCGCAGAGGTATCCAATATCCGGTAGGGTAGGCGGTGGTGAATAGTGGGTAGGTGGGTTGCCTGGGTGGGTGGCTGGGTGAGAAAGGTTGTGACGTGGCATCAGGATGGCAGGAGGCAGGGTGGTGAGTGCAGGGTGCAGGGGAGGGGGGGACAGAGCAGAGTTTGCCATCTGTTGTATTTGGTGACATACAGGTTGTTGTTGATGATGATGATGATGCTGATGGTGATGATGATCAGTAGGGATCTGTGGGGTGGTGTCGTCTCGGCAGCGGGTGGGTGGGGGGATTGGGATGACAGATTAGGCGGATGGATGGATGGACAGATGGATGGTGGGATAAGTGGGTGTTGGGTGGTGGGGTAGGGTGAGGGCGGCTGAGTAGCCAAGCGTTTTCATCCTGAGTAATATAAATCCAATGGAACAAATAAAATAAATGTTATATATCTTCAACAACAACATCAACAATGTACACAACAGTGACAGATCAATGTAGAGGTCTCTATGCAGTCACTCAAACTTGCTAGATATAGCAGCCAAGTTTTTTTTTTTTTTTTTTTTCAAATCACACCACTGAGTTATCTTTTATCATTTATCCTATACTTGTGGCCATGCTGGAGCACCACCTTGAAGAATTTTTAGCCAGATGAATCGACGCCAGTATTTATTCTGATGGTCTCTTTTTGCCAAACCGCTAAGTTATGGGGATGTAAACACACCAACATCGGTTGTTAAGCAGTGATGGAGGACAAACGCAGACATAGAAACACACAGACATATACACACTGTACAAACATACACGCACACATACATATATCTGATGAGCTTCATTCAGTTTCTGTCTACCAGATCCAAACAAAAGGCTTTGGCCAGCCTGTGGCTATAGCAGAAAGCACTTGCCGAAGGTGCCACGCAGTGGGACTGAACCCAGAACCTTGTGGACGGGAAGTATGCTTTTTATTAACAACACAAGTAGCAACAACTGCAACAGCAGCAACAAACAACCTCATCACCACTGACGACAGCACCACCATGCCACAAAAGAACAGTGACATCAGCACCAATTTTAGTCAACGAGAACTACAGCAGCAACATCAGCAAGACCTACAAGTACAACATCAGTACCACCACCACTATGACAACAACAATAGCTTGGGTCAACAGTAGCAAGACCAATAACAACAACAACAACAACGTGATTAAGTCTTTGTGAAACATAAAAGAAAAACAAAAAAAGGAAAGAAAAAAAATCGACCAAGGTAGGCAGGGGTGGGTTGGGGGCGGGTGTTGTGGTCATTTTAATTAAACTTATGAAGACTTAATGAACAAACTCACCAACACACGTCAACATGATCATACGCGTGTTCATACCCACACACCTGCATACATATATACATGCGCACATATACACACACACACACACACACATGCAAACAGACGCTGAAGCCAAACATACCAAATGGTACTCACAAGCGTACACACGAAACAACACAGATGCATTTATACACACACACACACACAACCACACACACACACAAAGCAACACACATGCACACATCCAAAACATCCAATGCTCAAAGACACCCACACACATACACACCAAGAGTAGCACCTACACAATCACACACACACAAACACATCGTCACACACACACAAAGACATCGCCACACACACATACACACCAACACAGACCGAGAGTAACACCTACGCAAACACACACACACACACACATGCAATAACTCATATACTCCTGCTCACTTTCAAACACACGCATCTCACACACACACACTCATACATACACACACACACTCATACATACACACACACACTCATACATACACACATTCTCATTTACACACACACAAATACATCATCACACACACAGACAAGCACATCAACACAGACCAAGAGTAACACCTACGCAAACACACACACACACACACATGCAATAACTCATATACTCCTGCTCACTTTTAAACACACGCATCTCACACACACACACACACACTCATACATACACACACTCTCATATACACACACACCAACTTATATACATGCACACACACACACACACACACAAATACATCATCATACACACACACAAACACATCGTCACACACATATGCACACCAACACAGACCAAGAGTAAGACCTATGCAAACACACACACGCATCTCTCATACACACACACACATCAACTTATATACATGCACACACACATACATACACAAACACATCATCACACACACACACATATATGAACCAACACATCTACCAACAGCATTGCCACATGGTGAGTCTTTGAAAACATGCTTCATCATTTCACCACCACCATCAACACCATCATCACCACCACCACCATCTTCGCCACCACCAGTACCATTTCCGTCAATGGAATTATTATGGGAAACAAAGCAACTGTGGTTATTTTATTGCTCCGTTGTCTCTGACGAATATGGTGGCTGCTTTGTGTCATAAATGAGACTTGAGGTTCTCACACAACAACAACAACAACAGCAACAGCAACAATATATAGGTAGAAGCATGGCTGTGTGGTTAAGGACGTTTGCTTTGCAACCATGTGGTTCTGAGTTCAGCCTGACTGCACAGCGCCATGGGCCAAGTCTCTTCTACTATATTCACTCCAGGCTGACCAATGTTTTGTGAATGAATTCAGTAGAGGAGGCTTATGTAGAAGCCTTTTTTGTACATATATGTATATTAACGGTCATTTTCATAGCATTTTGTTTGATAGCTCGATAACTGAAGAGATGCCAGCATGGGTTTCTGCCCTGACATCCGAAACTCAGAGTTTTATTATGGCTACTGAATAATTATCACGTATTATATTTACAGATAAATTCCTCTATTTACATAATATCGAGGTTTCTTTTATTTTTTTTGTTGTCTTACCATTTCTAACAATATATGTGTGTGTGTGTGTATATATATATATAAGCGCGGGCATGGCTGTGTGGTTAGGGGGTTTGCTTCCTAACTACATGTTTTCGGGTTCAGTCCCACTGCGTGGCACTTTGGGTAGGTGTCTTCCGCTATAGCCCTGAGCCGACCGGAGCTTTGTGATTGAATTCGGTAGGCGGGAGTTACTGCCATGTGTGTAAGTGTGCGTATAGCTGCTCAGTGCCTCTCCGAAAGAGAGAGAGGGATATATATATATATATAAAGTTAATCCAAACATGAAAACACAAAGAAAAAACACAACAACACGAGGACGTGGAGCAAGTATAGTGTTATTGGACGCTCAGGAAAGAAAGAAGGAGGATTTAACATTTCGAGCGGAGCTCTTCATCAGAAACGTAGGAAAAGAAAAGATCCAAGGAGGGGAAGACGGAGGAAAAAAAATCGTCAACGGTACACACGCGGCCATATATATATATATAATGATGCTCCAGCATGACCACAGCCATGTGACTGAAACTAACAAAAGGCTATATATATATGTATATATATTTTTTACTTGTGTCAGTCATTTGACTGCAGCTATCCCGCAGCACAGCCCTTAATCGAACAAATCGACCCGAGGATCTACCTTTTGTAAGCTTAGTACTTATTGTATCAGTCTTTTTTGCCAAATTGCTAAGTTATGGGGACATAAACACACCAACATCAGTTGTCAAGTGACGGCGGTGGGACAAACACAGACACATATATATGTGTATATATATGATGAGCTTCTTTCAGTTTCCGTGTACCAAATCCACTCACAAAGTCTGAGGCTATGGTAGCAGACGCATACCCAAAGTGCCACTCAGTGGGATTGAACCCAGAACCATGTGGTTGGGAAGCAAGCTTCTTACTACACAGCCATGCTGAAAGGTTGAAAGGCAAAGACAACCTCAGTGGAATTTGAACACAGAACGCAGTGACAGGTGAAAGAAATATCACTAAGCATTTCATCCAGCGTACTAATGGCATGAAGCCTAAAATTTGCGGAGAGGGGCACGTCGTTTATATTGACACCAGTACTTGACTGGTACTTACATTATCAACCCCAAAAGGATGAAAAGCAAAGTTGACCGTGCCAGGTTTTGAACTCAGCATACAAAGGGAGGTTTGAGCATAAGACTAAATAATTATAGGCGTAGGAGTGGCTGTGTGGTAAGTAGCTTGTTTACCAACCTCATAGTTCTGGGTTCAGTCCCACTGTGTGGCACCTTGGGCAAGTGTCTTCTACTATAGCCTCGGGCCGACCAAAGCCTTGTGAATGGATTTGGTTGACGGAATCTGAAAGAAGCTCGTCGTATATATGTATATATATATATATGTGTGCGTACGTGTTTGTGTGTCTGTGTTTGTCTCCCCAACATCGCTTGACAACTGATGGTGGTGTGTTTACGTCAATGTAACTTAGTGGTTCGGCAAAAGAGACCAATAGAATAAGTACCTAGCTTACAAAGAATAAATCCTGGGGTCGATTTGCTCGACTAAAGGCAGCACTCCAGCATGGCCACAGTCAAATAATGACTGACGCAAGTAAAAGAGTAATATAAAGCTTTTCCTCTCGCTCTCTCTCTCCCCATATTTCCCTCCCTCTCTTCCCACATCCCCCCTCTCTCCCCCCACATCTCTCCATCTCTATCAATTCCAAAAATCTACTGCCTTATTATTAATAATAATAATAATAATAAAATAATGATGATGATGATGATGATGATAATGTTCTTGTAGGCTAGCTTAGTGGAGGCTGCTAGGTAAGAGTGTGTAAGAAGATACTGTTACTGATACAAACAACTTTACTTTGGATGTAGGACTTGAAGAGATCTTGTTGACTGTAAAGTAGGACAAGTTCTCTCTAATATAGCGTTTCTGTCGTGCGTGCGTTGTGTATGTAACGCATATAATAGATACGTTTTTGTGCCGTGTGTGTGTGCGTGTGTGTGTGTGTGTGTGTTGTGTTGTGTAACTTGAGATCTCAATGACTTACCTACTTTTTCTGCTTTTGCATGTGACACTTTGAAATGAAACCAAATGACAATAACCGAGGCTAATGATTTCTTACTGGCGTACACAACAAGGCCAACAGACAACCACCACCACCACCACCATCATGCTCCTACCACTGCTCCTGCTGTTGCCAGCCAATCTGCAGTGCCAAAAGGTGGAGGGGGGAATGAGATTGTGTAACTATCATTCATGCTTTTTGTCTAGTGTATGTATGTCTGTGACATTATTTCAGCTGAACTGGTTCCGACTTCACTTTGAACTTCGTCTCAACCAAAAAAAAAAACAACAAAAAAAATTTTTAAATTACAAAAAAATAAATAAAATGCTTACCTCCATTCTACATGTCAAAGAAGTCTTATTTGGCCTCTTTGCATTCTCTTCAGCTTACGGAAATAGCAGCCAAGTCTCCCTCAAATTTTACCATAACCACAAACAAAAACTGGTACTAATTTCATTGAGACTGAAAAAAAAAAAAACCGGCAAAAGAGACCGATAGAATAAGTAGTGGGCTTACAAAGAATAAGTCCCGGGGTCGATTTGCTTGACTAAAGGCGGTGCTCCAGCATGGCTGCAGTCAAATGACTGAAACAAGTAAAAGAGTAAAATACAAAGTTGACTTGAGCAGAATCTGAACCCAGATCATAAAGATGGATGAAATAGCATTAAGCATATTTTGCCCTGTACTCTAATGGTTCTACCAGCTTGGTGCCTGGTCCCTACTTATAGTAATCCTTTCTACTAAAGACACAATGCCTGAAATTTCTGGGGAGGGGACTGATACTTAATTTATCGACTCTGAAAGGATGAAAGGCAAAGCCAACCTAGGTGGAATTTGAACTCAGAATATATAGCGACAGGCAAAATACCGTCAAGCATCTCGTCCAACGTGCTAACGGTTCTGCCAGCTTGTTGCTGGTCCCTTATAATAATGGCTTCAAATTTTTGCCACAAGGGCAGCCATTTTGGGGGAAGGGATGTGTCGATTACATTGACCCCAGTGTTTCACTGGTACTTAATTTATCGACCCCAAAACGATGAAAGGCAAAGTTGACCTCAGTGGAATTTGAACTCAGAACGTAACAGCAGACGAAATACCTATTTCTTTACTACTCACAAGGGGCTAAACACAGAGGGGATAAACAAGGACAGACAAGCGGATTAAGTCGATTATATCGAACCCAGTGCGTAACTGGTACTTATTTAATCGACCCTAAAAGGATGAAAGGTAAAGTTGACCTCAGCGGAATTTGAACTCAGAACGTAGCGGCAGATGAAATACCGCTAAGCATTTTGTTCAGCGTCCTAACAATTCTACCAGCTCGCTGCCTGGTCCCTACTTACAATAATGACATCAAGCTTTAGTAGCACAGAGCCAGCAGTTTTTGAGGGGAGTTGTTAGTAAATTATATTGACTACCCGCAGTAGTGTACGTGACTGGTACATGTTTCATCAAAACCAAAAAAAAAGGACAAAGGGCAAAGTTGACCTCGGCAGAATTTGAACCCAGAATGAAAAGGACAAGACAAAACGCTGCTGAGCATTTTGTCCAGTGTGCCAACAACAATCCTGGCAGCGCACCATCTTGTCCCTACTCACAATGAAAACATTCACACACACATACACACACTTACAATACACAAGGCTTTTGTTTAGAGTGAGTGTTAATGTATAAAACTTAAACAATGTGCATTATTAACCTCTGTCAGCCCAAACTGTTCTCTTCCTCCCTGATTTAGACACACAGATGTCAGTTTATTCCAATTGTTTCTCTTCAGTTTCATTGTCATCTCGTGTTTGTCTTTCTGTTTGTCAGTTGTCTTGCTCACAATACACACACATTTAGACTTGCGCAACCTGTGTAACACACCACATCCATTCACTCACACACTCTCTCCTTTCTCTTTTGTTTTATTTACTTACCTGTCTATCAGTCCGTCTGTCTATCAATCAGTCCGGCTGTCTATCTATTTACCTGTCTATCTATCAGTCCGTCTGTCTATCTATTTACCTGTCGATCTATCAGTCCGTCTGTCTATCTATTTACCTGTCGATCTATCAGTCTCTCTGTCTATCTATCTACTTACCTGTCTGTCTTTCTATCTGTCTGTCTATTTATCAATCTATCTATCTTTCTATCTATCTACCTGTCTATCTACCTATCTATTTATCAATCTATCTATCTACCTACCTACCTATCTATTTATCTATCCATCTATCTATCTACCCCCTTGTTTATCTATCTAGCTTTCTATTTATCTAACTATCTACCTGTCTGTCTATTTATCTATCTTTCTATCTATCTTTCTATCTACCTGTCTGTCTATCTATTTATCTATCTGTCTGTCTATCTATCTGTCTGTCTGCCTATCTATCTATCTATCTATCTATCTATCTATCTATCTATCTATCTATCTATCTATCTACCTGTCTGTTTATCTATCTTTTTACCTGTCTATCTATCTATCTGCCAATCTGTCCACCCATTTCTCTATCTGTTTACCTTCACCTCCTCATCAACCCTCCCTCTGTGTCTTTTCTCTTCTCTTTTCTCTCCTCTCTCCTCCTCCTCCTTCTCCATCTTCTCATTTATCCTCTTCCTTTATTCCTCCTCACTGTCTTCTCCACAGTCTTACTCTCCCCTCGCACTTTCTCTCTCTCTCTCTCTCTCTCTCTCTCCCTTTTATCTCTTCACCTTTCCACTTACCTTTCCTCTTCTCCTTCTTCCTCCTAATTCCTCTTCCATTCTTCTCCTCTTAGTTCTTAGGTGTGTACTCAGTGCCAACTGAGACGGTTTTTCTGCTCTACCAGCTCAAATGTTACTTAACAGCATTCACTGATTGATTTTGTCAGTCGTCCCTCCACCCACTCGCACCTCCCTCCTCATCCCTCCCCTATCACACACACACACACACACACACAAACTCACACAGCTGTAATTCCATCTCTCCCCACCACTACCACCACCACCAACCACCGACCAACCACCCAACCGGACCCGCCACCTCTCTGTCCATCCTCTTACCCATGCCTTCCACGCCAACCAAGAAGAGACTAAGATGAATAGCAGAAACAAGCAGCAGCAGCAGTGTTGCAACTACAATGACTAGAACACAACAACAACAACAACAACAACAACACTAATGCTAAGCCAGGTGTTGCCATGGTAACTGAGTATTATTTCAACAGACTGCCCTGTCCCCTGCCACACCCAACACTTCCACCACCACCACCACACCACCGCCACCGCAACTATCACCACTGCATCAACTCAGGCCACACTAGGCCAAGCCATGCTTTTGTTGCCAATTTCAGTGGAATCATTGTCGTTTGTTAAGAATGGTGGCGACAGAGATGGTGACCAACCATTGTGATGGTGATGCTGACAGAGACAACAGGCATTGAAGGTAGCCATATTGATGATGATGATGATGATGATGATGATGCTATTGGTGATATTGGTGGTGGTGATGATGATGATAGTGATGGAAATGTTGATGGTGGTGGTGGTGGTGATGGTGATGGTTATGATGATGTTATTAGTAATGATGATGATGATGGTGGTGGTGATGATAGTAATGGAAATGTTGATCGTGGTGGTGGTGGTGGTGGTGGTAATGGGTAGGATGATAGTGGTTGTGGTGGTTATGATGATGATGTTATTAGTAATGATGATGATGATGATGGTGGTGGTGGTGATGGTGGTGGTGGCGAGGAAGATGGTGATAATGTTAGTGATGGTAATGTTGTACATGGTGGTGGTGGTGATGGTGATATGTCGATAAATATGCTGATGATGGTGGTGTGGTTGTGTTGATGACAGCAATGGTTAATGGTGACAGTGATGATAATGATGATGATGATGCTGATGTGGTGGTGCTGGTGGTAATGATATCCGTAACAACGATGATGATGATGATGATTATCAACATCATGGTATTGGTTATAGCGATGGTTATTATAATGGTAACACCAATATTCATATTGATGATTATGATGATATCAATGATGACAATGAGAGATATGACATCATGTAGTCCAAGGTCAGTCCTTATGAAAACAGGCATATGGTCAAAAGCCCTTTCAGCCACGACCATCTTGTCTATTTTAGGCACTACATACAGTAAATCTTTACCAGAATTATCAAACAATGAGATATCTATATCTATATATCTATCTATATATATAATATATATATATATATATATATATATATATGTATACAATTGAAAAAGTAGGATAAAATCTTTATAAGAATTTATTAAGTAGTTAGTGTGAAAAACCTCATAAGGGAAAAGTTAATTAATTATTCCTTTTAAATATATTTATTTATATTAAGGGCTTTATTATGCATAAGTGCTTCATGCTGGGAGGGACTCTTAAAGTCGGAACTACCATAATAAACACATTGTACTGAACGCGAGGGAATACAACTCTTGAAGCGAGCCTTTTAAAAACAGATTCAGCTGCAGGTCACATGATTTCATAATTAGTGCACAAAATGCACTTTTTAATCGTCAGTGCAGGCATAATCAAGACACATAAAAATGAACATATATATATATACATTCTGAGAGTATGATCATGAAGAAGTCTTCATGCCCAGCTTGTCAAACCCGAGGCTATAGTAAAGATACTTGCCCAATGCGCCACACGGTGGGACTGAACCTGGAACCATGTGGATGAGAAGCAAGCTTCTTACCACACAGCCATGCATGTGCCTATATATAATATATATACATATATATATATAAGAGATACACCTCTACTTGGACAAAACTTAAATCTATTATTACACTCTGTGCTCAGCTTGGGCTTTTCTTTGAAACATATGTATATTAAGTTTCTAATATAAGGTTGTTAGTATCACTGTGCTTAAGCAAAATATTAAAATGCTAGCTGACCCCATGCCGTCAATAATGATGGCTAACTAGTATTTTATTCATAAATAAGGTACATAATAATCACACATACACACATATACTCACACTGTTGAAACACTGATTTTTTTTCACCCCCTTCCTTCCTTATTCATCTATCATCCCTTCCTTTCTCTCACTGCTATTACTTTCTCTCACTCCATCTCAGTCAGGGCTATTACTCTCACTACTTCTCCTTCACTGAACTACTATTTTCTCTCCTCCTCTGCGTCTGGCGTGATTCTGGACAAATATATACACACACATATATATATATAAACACTATTCTCATTATTATATTAGTAGGTATATTAAAGTGATGTGTGGGTTTGTCTCTATTTGTCTTGACATTACTTAGGCTGCAATGATGTTTCTATCTCGTATGTATGAATGATATGTCTCACACCTTAGCAGTTCAATATATAAAGACAACTGAATAAAGTACTATATTTGTAAACAAGTTAGGGTTGGCATTAGGAAAGACATTCAGCCATTGAATACTGTCCCCAAAATCATCTCACCTAACCCATGCCAGCACAGAAAATGTGGTAGGGATGGTTGTGGGATTGGCAACAGCAGCTGTGATGTCAATATAACAGTTGATGTCAATATAACAGATATGTTTCTGTTAGTTTAAGATTATTTCCTCAGCATAGCGCAATGTCTGTATCATTCCTGGTTCACTCACATTGTAAAATAAGACACACATATACAAACTTTAGCTTTGGGTTTCTCCATAGCTCAGTACACTGAGCAGCAAGCTTCTTCCATCTGGTTCAGTTGGCTGCTACTCTTGACACATCCATCCCAAGCAATGCTGACTGTCTTCGGGACAAATGTTCACTGCCAAAAGATCTTTAGCCTGTCCCTTTTATGCCTGATGACAGGTGGTACCAAAGTCATGGTTATTTTCAGCTAGACAGAGAATGCTTCCAGCTTAGCCACATATACTAAAGAAGCCTCTAAAACAACAAATATAGATATCTACCCATTGGCTTCCAATAGTACTTTAGAAATCTCAGCACAAATACTACTAGGATGCTCTCAAAGACTTCTGCATTAATCCAGATTCATAAGAGATCTTCACTGCTGAGAGATAATCTTACCTGGCTCTGCTCAGTTTCATACAGAAAAGTATCATAGCATCTGAGTAAACCAGAAGCAGAAAGGCTGAACAGAAGAAGGAGCGATAGCAGCGTAGAGAAATGGTTCTCAACCTTTTCCGTATCTGAGCTAAAGCCAAAACCTGAACTTCTTTGTAGGGGTCTGCACCAAAAAAAGTAAAGCACGAGTCAATTAAAGAAAACTTTATTGCATTTATAGAGGGAAAACCATTGAGGGCTGCTGGAAGGATGCTTGAGGGCTACATAGGGCCCTATGGAGGCACATGGCTTAGTGGTTAGGGTGTTGGACTTGTGATCATAAGATCGTGGTTTTGATTCCTGGACTGAGCAGTGTGTTGTGTTCTTGAGCAATACACTCCATTTCACATTCCTCCAGCTCACTCAGCTGGCAAATGTGAGTAATCCTGCCATGGACCTGCGTCCTGTCCAGGTGGGAGATTTATACGCCATGGAAACCAGGAATCTGGCCCTTATGAGTCAGTATGACTTAAAAAAGGTAACTTTTACCTTTTTTTTTTTACATAAGGTCCTGGGAATCACAGGTGAAAACTACTGGCCTTAAAGCCTCCAGAAAACTGGCCGAAAAGAAAGAAGAGTATTTTTTGTCTTTTGTCTTCTTTTATTTCTTTCAGTCATTAGACTACAGCCATGCTGGAGCACTGCCTCGAAGGGTTTAGTCAAGCAACTGGACCCCAGTTTATTTATTTTATTTATTTTTTCAAGTCTGCTGTTCATTTTATTGGTCTCTGTTTGTCAGAGGGCTAAGTTACACAGTCTTAAGCAAACCAACATTGGTTGTCAAGCTGTGTCAGGGAACAAACACATATACATATTCTTTCCGTTTTGTTTTTTACTTGTTTGAGTCATTTTGACTGCAGCCATGCTGGAGCACTGCCTTTTTAGTTGAAGAAATGAATACCAGAGTTTATTCTTTGTAAGCCTGGTACTTATTCTATCAGTCTCATTTGCCGAACCTCTAAGTTGTGGGGGACGGACACACATATACAACAGGCACCTTTTCAGTTTCTATCTATCTACTGAATCCACTCACAAAGCTTTGGTCAGCCTGGGGCTATAATAGAAGACACTTGTCCAAGGCACCACTCAGTGGGACTGAACCCAGAAGCATGTGGTTGGAAAGCAAGCTTCTTACCACACACCCATGCCTATGCTTATACACACACACCGTGGGCTTCCACACAGTTTTCATCTACCAAATTTACTCACAAAGCATTGGATCGCCTGGGGCTATATTAGAAGGCTCTTAACCAGGTACCGCAATGTGGGACTGAACCCAAAGCCACAAAGTTGCAAAACAAGCTTCTTAACCACAAAAGCAATAACTGCATCTTAGCCTGTCATCACCATCACTCATATGGATTAATGAAAAAAGATTGGAGGTCTCTTGACTCCTCTTAAGTATGATGAACCCACTTGAAACTAGTTTGGGTTCTAATACAAAAACTTCATTTTAAAATATTCAGTATTTAAAATAAATAAAAAAAAAGAGAAAAAAGCCATTATTATTTTATAAAAGAACCTTTTTGTTAGCAGCAGCAACTTCATTATGGCAAAGTCATCCTCATCATCATCATCATCATCACCACCACCATCATTCATGTTTGCCACCATCCCCATCATCAACATTATCATCATCGTCATCATTTTGGTATATGTTTGCTTTTTCCACAATGGTATGGGTTGGGCATGTGTTCTTACTATAGTAAGCTGAAACCGGCTCTGGCTCTGTAGTACAAATGTCTTGGTTTTATAAGTTTTGAATTAAAATCTTCCACCAAATCTTAGTCACAATTTATGTTCCTAACACTAGCTTAATGATAACTAAGTTATTTTACTAAATTCTTTGTTATATTTAAAATAATTGATGGAATAATTGAAATCTTCAACACAACCTTAGTCACAATTTATGTTCCTAACACTAGCTTAATCATAACTAAGTTATTTTACTAAATTCTTTGTTATATTTAAGATTAACTGAAAGAAACACAGAGCATCTCAAAATATATACTGTAACAAAAGGGTTAAACAGCCTCATTTAACTCTTTCTTAACCATATTTCCAACAAAATCCAGTCGGTATATTTCGATTACCTTTTAAAATAAGAAAGAATTTAAACAGGTTTTAATTAAGTAATCAGCAATACAGGTATGGTTGAGTAGTTCAAGAAATTTGCTTTGTAATCATATAGCTCCAGGTTCAATTCCACTTTCAGCACCTTTAACTTTAACCCTTTCATTACCGTATTTATTTTGAGATGTTCTGTGTTTCTTTCAATTAATTTTAAATATGACAAAGAATTTAGTAAAATGACTTAGTTATCATTAAGCTAGTGTTAGGAACATAAATTGTGACTAAGGTTTGGTGGAAGATTTTAATTTGAAACTTATGAAAACGAGACATTTGTACTACAGAGTCAGAGCCGGTTTCAGCCAGGTTGGTATTGAAAGGGTTAAGTTGTTTTGAGAGTAAAAGAAATAGTCAAAAGCTATAATCATCATTTTAACCGCATTCTATTTTTTTTTACCCTACACTAGGGTGGTTTAAAGAAGTCTAGAGTATTTTTGGCTCACCCTACACTTTTTCATGAAGGATATGTTTGTGAACTCAAATGATTTATGAAAGGATCAGCCTATGAAGCCTTAATATTTCATGAAGGCATCAACATGTGGCCCTTAGTGTTTCATAAAGAGATCAGGCTATTGACTTTAACCCTTTTGCATTTTAATCTGGCCAAATGTCCAAACTGACCAGATCCAGCTTTTCCAACATGACCTACAATGTCACTCTAAGGATAAAACTATCACATCATTCATTATTTCAAAGCTATGAGATAACACATGATTAATTCAAAACAAGGGAAATGAATAAACATTACATTAGACAGAATAATCTGAATAATACTAAAAGGTTAATGTTTTATGAAGCCATCAACTTCTGAACCCTTAATATCAACTTTTACATCCTAGTATTTCATGAAAGGTTATCATGTGAACCTTAATGTTTCATAACAGCATCAACTGATAGGTCTCAGTGTTTCACAAGGACCCCATTGTTTCATAAAAAGACAAACCAGTGGACCCAAGTGTTTCAGGAAAGGATGACACTGTGAACCCTCTATCGTAGAATCATTTCATGAGGGAGTAAGGATTCAATATTATCTCATGAAATAATCAATCAGGACCAGATCTATAAATCAATAAGGATCAATATATACGGATAAATGTTATTATTTTAAATAAGTCAAGTCAAGTATAACCCTGGGGCCAGTTTCCCTGTTTCTATAGTAAAAAGTAACCAAGGTCAAAACATTTCCCCCAGAATAGATAAATCAACATTATTATCATTTAACATCTGTTTTCCATGCTGGCATGGGTCGGACAGCTTGACAGGTATTGACCAGGGGATCACACCAGTTTCCATAGCCTGTTTTGGCTTGGTTCCTATGACTGGATGCACTTTGTGCTGGGTGCTTTTGCATGTAGTACCAATGTTTTATGTGGTGAGGATAATAATTTTAACTTTCTAGACACCCCCTCCTTTTTTTTCCTTTCTAAAATAGACCCCTATATAAAGATCAATGAACCCTACCTCTCTCTTTCGCTCTGTCGTATTGATTGATAAGGCCCATGCTGCAGCATCACTTGAAATACTCATCTTCAATTTAACCCCTTACATACCAATCTGCCTAACAAGACCCCTAGTTTTCGATACAAACTTCCTGTTTTAACCCTTTCGTTACCAAACCGCCCAAAGCCGCCCGAAAAAATTTTGGTTAATGTGACCAAACCGCCCAAACCCGCCCGTATTTACCTATTCATATTTAAATGAGAATATCAGAGCAAATCTCTTTAGTACATTCGTGAAAACAAGTGATTATATTTCGTAAACAGTTCATCTACAGTTTTGTGCAACAATCGAAGTGTAATTTTAATTCCGTGAATTTTGGGAGATTTTTTTCCGAAATTTGTTCCTATTGTGTTTTCAAAATTTTTAATTCTGACAACAAAAATGGATACGAATTTCATTATATCAAGCAGCGAGTCAGAATTCGAAGGATTTTCTACTGAAGACCTTGAAATCTAACTCTATGACTGAAAAAAAAAGCATGTGTGGTATTTGATAATGAATCTGATGTTTCATTTTCCGAAAGTGAAAACTGTGAATCCGAGATCTCCGACTGCGATAAAGAAAATGAATTGGCACCTGAATGGAGTGAAAATTTAAAAACTGTTTCTTTCGGTGATTTTTCTGAAGAAACTGGACCAAGCCACAGACTTTCCCATGAGAGTAAAGCCTTAGACTATTTCTTTTTACTTTTTCGAATGAGCCTATTTGAAATCATTACGGCAGAAACGAACCGTTACGCTAAATGTAAACAAAGCGAAAGAAAGGATAGTTAGTGGTTTCCCACAACCTTAAATGAAATTAAGACTATTTTGCCATAAATATTATTATGGGTATCCGAAAGTTACCCAGAATAACAAATTCTATCGTAAAATTTTGTTGTATACCCAATTGAATATTAGCTAATAACCCATTTTCTATAGTGATGTTTGAACAAAATTTTAATAATTTTATATTTTGTTGAATTTACCTGTATCTACCTGCAATTAGAGTCACTTTGTGACAAAAATTATAGTATAGAATTGGTTGAGAACATTTCATTAAATTATCTTCCAAAAATCACTTTAATATATTAATAAATAAAAAAAGTTAAAGTTGTTTAATGAAACCAGACTAAATTTATGATTATGTTAGAAATTAATTGAAACACATAAGGTGTGTATTTTGGTCAGAAATATAGTAACGAAAGGGTTAAAAACCTACCATAAAAATTTCACGTTAATTTATGCTTCAAACACCAACCTAATAACAAACAACAAAGTTATTTTATTAAATTTTTCATTATTTTCAAAATTAATTAAAATCAGTGTATTTCATTAGAATTATAGAAAGAAAAGGATTAATTAGCCTAGTCCAAAGCTATTCATCTCTATGACTAAATGATTTGATCCTACAGTTTGTAGGTTCAATACCACTTCACTGCTGCAAATAAATGTTTGTGGGCATATGATTTAATGGGTAGCTTCAGGTAATATTTTAAGACTTGGGACATGAGACCTGCTGGAAGTGAGAGACTGGTGTCTTATCCAGGAGTTCATTCACATCACATCCTCTAATGTTGTATTGTGTTTGGTTACATGTGTTATATTTTAAATGCCCCTGAGGAGTGTGTATAAATGTGGGTGTGTGTATATATCTATAGATAGATTGGTATATACATATATAAATTTATATAGAGATACATATACATAAATAAGTATGTGCCGCCAGACTGGCTCCCGTACAGGTAGCACATAAAAACACCTTTTGAGTGTGAGTGTGGTCGTCGCCGGAACTGCCTGACTGGCCCTCATGCCAGTGGCATGTAAATTGCACCCACTACGCTCTTGGAGTGGTTGGCGTTAGGAAAGGCATCCAGCTGTAGAAACTTTGCCAGATCAAGATTGAGCCTGGTGCAACCTCTGGCTCACCAGTCCTCAGTCAAACCATCCAACCCATGCCAGAATGGAAAGCGGATGTTAATGATGATGATGATACATATATACGCATATATATATATATATCTTTATTGCACACAGGGAGCTAAACATAGTGGAGACAAGCAAGGACAGACAAAGGGATTAAGTTGATTACATCGACCCCAGTGTGTAACTGGTACTGCCTTTACTGACCCTGAAAAGATGAAAGCCAAAGTTGACCTCAGCGGAATTTGAACTCAGAACGTAACAGCAGACGAAACACAGCTAAGCATTTTGCCCGGCGTGCTAACAGTTCTGCCAGTTCACCACCCTTATGTGTATATATATATATATATATATATATATATATATATATATATATATGCACGTATACATACATAATTATATATATATACACATACATACAAGACTTTTTGTGTTACGTATGCATACATTTTGAAAGAGTAACCGTGCATGTACTCAAAATTAATGCATGTGTATTTGTGTGTTGTGTGTGTGTGTGCGTGCACAAATAAATGAGATTGACCTCTGGAATCATCCCTCTGCTCTCTTAAATCAGTGTAACTGCGTACAGCTGTGTATGTATGTATGTACCATACTTGTATGTGTGTGTGTGTATGTGTACATACATGTGTGTGTGTGTGCTTGTATGCATGAATAAAAAAATAAATAAATAGAAACAGTCTTGAGGTGGGGGTTGGGGGAGGGGGGCGTAGCATGAGGTGTGGATGGGGGGGGTGTTGTATAAGCTGTGTTCAATCAGCTTTCTACCTTGTATGAACAGATGTGAACATGTGCAGTGTGTGTGTGTGTGTGTGTGTGTGTGTGTGTGGTGATGAAGAAGAAGAAGGAGGAGGAAGGGGAGGGTAGAGTTGCTGTTACTGCTGATGATGTGATGACTATGATGATGATGATCATCATCATCATGATGCTGGAGATGATGAGGATGATGCTGCTGCTGATGACGATGATGATGATTGTGGCTTTGTTTCTTAGCTTCTTTATTGATTTCAAGTGAAAACCTCCAAGCCATCTTTCTGGCTCTGTCTGTGTGTCTGTGGCTGGCGATTCTCTCTTCTTTGTCTATCTCTCGCGCTCTCTCTCTCTCTCTCCCTTTTCTTTCTCTTTCTCTCTCCCTTTTCTCTCTCTCTCTCTCTCTCTCATTGACTCTCCATTTCTTTCTGTCACTGAATCTAATTGTCAGCCTATTTATTCGTTTGTGTACCTCACACACACACACACACATACATACATACATACATACATACATACATACATGTATGTATAAACATGTATATGTATGTATGTGTGTGCATGTGTGTATATATGTATGTATATATATATATAGTATGTATATGTGTGTGTATATATATATGTGTGTGTGTGTGTGTGGTTATATATGTGTGTGTGTGTGTGTGTGTGTGTGCATGTGTGTATATATGTATGTATATATATATATAATATGTATATGTGTGTATATAGATATGTATATATGTGTGTATATATATATGTGTGTGTGTATGTGTGTGCATATGTTTATGTGTATGTGTGTGTGTGTCTCAGAATATCTATCTACACACCTGTCTTATGTGTGTATGTGATTTCAATCAAATTGCACATATTCTTCTAATGGGGGTATATACGTGTGTGTATATATGTGTGTTTGTGTGTGAGTGAGCCATAAGAGTCACACGTGGAGCTCTCTGTGAGCATGTGGGTTCATGTGTGTGCATGTGAGGCGCCAACTCATTTTCATTACCTGTCCATAGAGTCTTGGCCTGTCAGCCTCTCGGATGCAGTTCCTCTGGGACATTACCGCTGCTGTTGCAACCTCCATTGTATAGTGTGTGCCACAGTATATTCACCCTAACATCTCTGCACTATACTATATACATATGTATATATATACATATATAT
>NC_043013.1:12376849-12384349 GCF_006345805.1 Octopus sinensis
TATTGATTTATTTATTTATTTACATGTTTGCCTGTCTTCTTCCCCCCCCCCAGTCACTTCCGGGTGCTGCCCCCCCACACACACACACACATTGACACATCTATACTTCATCTCTGGATCTCTCTCTCTCTCTCTCTCTCTCTCCCCTAAGACTCCCATGTCAGATGAGGGGGGTGCAGTATTTGTAGTGTTGGTGGTTGTTTGTGGGCAGCAGTGTTGTATTGTTGTTTAGCCCCAGGTCAACCTTCATTAAGCATGACCTATCTGATCCAAAAGCATTCCACCCATGGCCATCTGTTTTTTTTAGTTTTGTTCTTTATTTTTTTTGTTTTGTTTTGTTTGTTTTTGTTTATCCCTATGCACAGTGAAACAAAAACCAGATTATCTAAGGTGTCCTTCTTTTTAAAGACCGCAAGGTGTGACCTGAGGGTGGGAAGGATTTGGCTGCTACTTCTAGCGAGTCGAACATCCATGTACGGGCTTCCTTATTGGTTTGTGGTGTTGACAATGGTGTTGGCTGTTGTGGTGGTGGTGGTGGTGTTGGTGTTGTTTGCAGTGGTGATAATTGTATTGTTTGGAGTGGTGTTGACGGTAGTTACGGTGGTAGTGGTTGTAGTTGTAGTAGTGGTGGTGGTGGTGGTGTTGGGGTTACAGTGGGAGCGGTAGTTGTGGCATTGTCTACAGTGGTGATAACATAATTGTTTACAGTGGTGGTGGTGGTGGTGGTGCTGGTGGTGATTGCTAATTTTGGTGTTGTTCTGCAGTGGTGGTGGTGGTGGTGGTGGTAGTGGTGGTGGTAACAATGTTAGTTTCAGAGATTTGGTGGAATTAATAACAGTGGTGGTTAGTATAATAGTGATGATGGCATTAAGAGTGATTATGATAATGGTGGTGGTGGTGGTTGTGGTGGTGGTGGTGGTGCTGCTGATGATAATGATTATGATGTTGATGTTGGTGGTATTGGTAGTAGTGATGGTAGTCGTGCTGCTACAGCTGATGATGATGATGATGATGATGACAAAAATGGTATTGGTGGTGGTGGTGGTGGTGGTGGTGGTAATAGTGCTGGTACTGCTGCCGCCGATAATGATGATGATGACAGTGATGGTAATGGTGATGATGATGTTGGTAATGGTGATGGTGGTGATGCTGCTGCTGCTGCCGACGGCGGTGGTAGTCATCCCCCTCCCCCTCCACAGACTCACCCCCTCATCCCCACTCCTTCCGCACACCTTGCTGTTTTCCAAAGTTTCCATTCTGTTCACTGAACAATGTCTATAAAATGGCTCTTATTTATTTACTTATTTATTTAGTCCAACTTTTTTTGTTTTGTTTTGGTTTTTGTTTTTGTTTGTTGTTATATTTATTTACTTATTTATTTATTCATTTATTAGCAGAAGGTTGGCATTGGGTTAACATTACCTAATTCTCTTCAGCATCCCACCCTCACCCATCCACTCCCCATGATCATCACCATCACCACCACCACCTCCATCACCATCACCACCATCACCTCCATCACCTCCATCACCTCCATCACCACCATCACCTCCATCACCACCATCACCTCCATCACCACCATCACCTCCATCACCACCATCACCTCCATCACCACCATCACCTCCATCATCACCATCACCTCCATCACCATCACCATCACCTCCATCACCATCACCACCACCATCATCACTGCCATCGTCACCATCACCGTCACTGCCATCACCACTACTACCACCACCACCACCACCACCACCATCACCACCATCACAGTGTTGTCACCTTTGGCTGTTGTTTTTGTTGTTGTTGTTGCCGTTGTAGTTGTCGTTGTTTGCGAGGTGTGTGAATTACGAACTTACCTTGTTTGCTTCACCTCCAAGCATGGCAGCATCTACCGTCAATGCCACCGCAAACCATTAACCTTCACCATCATCAGTACCATCGTCATCATTACTACTACCACTACCACTAACACCGAATCTACCACCACGTGTGACCACCTTCGCTATCGCCACCACTATCATCCTCATCATCAATACTGCTACCAGCCCTTATGCTAACACCACCACCACCACCACCACCACAACTATTGCCAATACTATTTTTAATATGGCTGTTACCATCACCATCATTGTCATCATCATTATTGTCGTCGTCATCACTACCATCGTCATCTCCCACTATCACTGCTGCCACTACCAACAACACTATCATTAATATTACTACCGCCATCGCTATACTCTCATCATCACCACCACTGGTACCACCATCATCACTACTTTATTCATATCTCCATCTTTATAGACTACCACTGAACATTACCTCACACACACACACACATATATATACATACACACACATATGTATATATATATATGTATATATATATACATATATATATATACACATATATATATGTATATATATATACATATATATACACACACACATATATGTGTGTGTGTTTGTGTATATACACACATGTATGTATACACTGCCATTTTTACCTTGTATACACACCCCGCCATCTCTTTTATAAATGCTATCACCCATATATATATACACACACACATACGCATGCACTTCCACCTTTATACTTCGCCATCACCACACCACCACCTATGCACCTTGCTCTCCTCCTTCCCCACCCACCTTCTCACCATCCTTTATGTTTCCTTAATTTATATTCCATTCTTTTTTTATTAATTTCTAGACACCCCACTCCCTACCCTGCCCCCACTCTGCACCTTATCCTTCTCTCCTGCTCCACCCCACTCTCTCTGTCTGTCTCTCTCTCTCTCTTTCCCTGTCTTTCTCTCCTCCTTCTCCTCTACTTTCACATTTTTGCTGATGATGTAGTTAGCGATGAGGAGGGTGGGGCATGGAAGGGTTGGCTGGCTGACTGACTGACTGACTGACTGACTTGGAGAGACAAAAGTTAGATTGAAATTGGAAGTTGGGTGGGGACATAGGGAGAAGATAGTTAAGGAGAGAAGCAAGGTAGAGAGAGAGAGAGAGAGGGAGAGAGAGAGAAAGAGAGAGCAGGGGTGAGAGACAAAGACATTGAAAAACAAGGAGAGAGAGAGAAATGCATACACTTTCACACAGATATATGTGCGTGTGTGTTTGTGTGTGTGTGTGTTATATTACACACATGCATGTACATAAGCAGAAATGTGTGTGCACCAGAGGGACAGAGAAGTAGTAAGAGAGACATGGATGTGTGCATAAGAGATAGAAAGATAATATTAGAGAGTAAGGGGGAGAGAGAGAGAGAAGTATGCATACTCTTTCATATATATATATATATATATACACACATAAACATATATATATATATAAAACACATATATACACATATATATATAAACACACACACATATATACATACACCACACACATATATGTATGTATGTATGTGTTTATATATGTATGTATGTGTTTATATATACATATGGAGACAGGTGTGAGAGAGGTAGTCTAACGGAGGTAATGAAGTTTCCCTTTTTTTCCCTCAGCATCCAACCCAGGTTTCCTGTTTCCCCTCTTCTCTTAAACCAAATTGAGCAAATCAAGCTGCATCCCTGCCACCACCACCACCACCACCACTACTACCACTCTGCTCACCTCTAACACTTTACATTATCATCATCATCATCAACAACAACACACTAACTTGTTCTCAATACCACTGCACCGAACACTGGTACCCGCTTCTACGTCTCCACTCCACTCATGACCTGTACACTCGTAACTGCTACCACTGCATTCACCACTACCACCAATACTCCACTCACCATAACACTGCTTCAGCTACACTCCACCACTGCCACCTCTACATACTTCATCGGTGTCGCTGCACTCAAACCCACTAACACTTAAAACAGCACCACTCCTACTGCACTGCACTGCACTCATGAGTAACTCTTCCGTCTGCCACCATTAAAATCCCCCTCTTCCTTCTCCCCTCCATCCCCTCCAAAAACCTGACATTTTAACTTTTTTACTGATATTTTGACCCAATTATTAAACATATTTACTTTGTTGTTGTTTTATTAATTAATCCATTAATTCAGTAATTAGTTATTAATATTTGTTTTACTTTATCGTATTATTATTATGTTGTTTTGTTTTCTGGGGTTTTTTTTTTTTTTCAAAATTTCCGTCTAGTCAGAATTGGAGGTGGGGATGGAATTCATACCAGAGGGAGCAAAAGAAAGAGGGGAGGAGATGTTCTGATCTTTAAAAAAAACAAAACACTCTCCTGGTATGGTGAGGGTGGCAGCATGGCGCGACGCAACTAGAAGTGTCAGGTGTTGGTGTTGGTGTTGGTGTTGGTGTTTTGTTGGTGTAGTAGTAAATGTTACGGCTACACCCTTCCCTTTCTCCCTCCTCCACACATGGCCACCACCACCACCACTGTGCAGCTGAGGGAGAGAGTCACCGACTCCTGCAGCTTGCAGGTTAGCGATGACAGCAGCACTCTCTGCAACTTGGGATGAAGCAATCAGGATGACAGCTGTGGTACAGGCTGTAGTGGAAGTGGTGATTGCAACTGTGAGAAGGCTGTAGTAGCAGCATCAGTAGTAGTAGTAGTGGTTGTGGTGATGGTGGCAGTGGGATGAGTTGTAGTAGCAGAGGTAGTAATAACTGCAGGCATGGGCTGTAGTACAAGTAGTGGTAATCATAGTAACTGCAAAGTGAGGTGTAATTAGTTGTGGTGACAGTAACGGTATGGGCCACAGTTGTAGTAAGGCTGCAGATGTGGTTACAAGATAGTTGTTGTGACAGAGGCTGCAGGAGATGTGACAGGAAGGGTAAAAGGGCTGCACATGCAACTGCAGTAAGTGCAGCGACACTGTCAAATAAAATTAGACGTGTGCACTTCTGACAAATGGATGCACAATTGTTGTCTACACCAGCACCACTAGTGGTGGTATCTACTGTTGCCATGTTCACCAGTTGCTGCACTCACTGTTACCATGTGCACATTGGTGGTGGCAGTAAGTGCATGCATTGTTGCATTGTTTTCGCAGCACCCCACTCGCTGCACCGTTGTCGTCTAGCAACCAAGCTGTGAGAGTTAAGCAAACATGAGCTGCGGAAGGATCCGTCCAATATTTGAGAGTGGAGTGAGCAGACGGGTAGGTGTGGAGATACACTCGACCGGCTAGAAATAGCAACCAGATCTCTCTCGTTGTCCAACGTTCCAGATTCATTCCCACTTCATGGACACCTTGAGCAAGTGTCTTCTACTTTCGCCTCTCAAGCTGTCCAAAGCCTTGTGAGTGGATTTGACAGATAGAAAGTGAAAGAAGCTCATTGTGTTCATGCATTTGTGTGTGTGTGTGTCTGTCTTTGTCCTCCACTGCTGTTTGGCAACCAGTCTTCGTGTCTTTACATCCCCATAACTTAGCAGTTCAGCAAAAGAAACCGATATAATAAATATCAAGCTTACTAAAAATAAAATATGTACTGAAATCGATCCATTTGACTAAAGTCTTGAAGGCGTCACTCCAGCATGGCCACAGGCTAATGACAAAAACAAAAATGCTCTCTTTGCAACCACAAGATCCCAGGTTCAATCCTACAGCTTGTCGTCTTGAGCAAATGTCATGTTGAATGAAATGGGGCTAATGGAAACTGAAGAAGCTCGTCATTGTTCGCATAATTCAAAAAGGGGATGGCCTCATCACACACACACTATGTCACAATGATTCTGTCTGAAAATTATGTTGAGGGTACGCATGTCTATGGAATACTCAACCGTTTGCATGCTAATTCATGAGTCTGGTAGATCAGTTGAGCCAGCAAGTGAATTCTGATCACTCAACAATGTGGATCACTGAGGAAACTATAAGGAAGTACACAAGCACTCAGCTCTGAGGGCTCTGTGTACTGTAGCAGAAACAGCTTGAAGCTAATGCAGTCTGTTACATAATTTCCTGTTCCTTTGTCATTTGTTTAAATTCAAAAGTAGTAGTTGTTGTAGTAGTAGTAGTAGTGGCGGTGGTGGCAGTGGTGGTAGTGTTGGTGATGGCTCTTAATTTAAGGTACAAAAGCAGCTGTTTTCTTCTGGAAAGGAGTGGTTAGTTCACACACACACATTCTTTTATTCTTATAGATTTCAGCCCAAACACTGTGAGCATGCTGGAGCACTGCCTATTTGTATGTGTTTATGTGTGTATATATCTCTATCCTTCTTTCTCTCTCTCTCTCTCTATATATATATATATATATATATATAAATGTATATGTATATATATATATGTGTGTGTGTATGTATGTATATGTGTGTGTGTATGTATGTATATGACCGTGAGTGTACCGTTGGAAATTTTTTTTTTCCCCTCCATCTTCCCTTCTCTGGATCTTTCCTTCTCCTATGTTTCCGACGAAGAGCTCCGCTCGAAACGTAAAACCCTCCTTCTTCCCTTCCTTCCTGAGCATCCAATAATACTATATTTGTTCCACATCCTCGCGTTGTTGTGTTTTCTCTTGGTGTTTTCATGTTTGGATTAACTTTATAAATATATATATATATATGTGTATATATCAGTTCAACATGGAGCACTTTTGATACATGTTTTTTTTTTTTCTCTCTCCATTTGCTTTCTCTCCTCAGCCACTTCTTTGAAGACTGCTCTCATTTTTTCCTGGGTGTCAAACTAATACACCCCGTTTGTTGCTCTTTCACCTGTCTCTGTTTTTGTCTGTATACACACACACACACAGACACACACACATGCCAAAACACACTCACATGGTGAATAACACAAGCTATAAAAAAAGACTTTAGTTTAAATATACCATATTATATGTATGAAGGGTGAAGCATGTGTATGTTTCTGTAAGTATCTGTGTCTGCGTGTGTGTGTGTGTGTGTGTGTGTGTGTGAACTTTAGACTTGCTGTCAAATTTTCCCTGTATCATGAAGCTAGTGATGACACTTTGTCATCCTTTGCTTACCTTGCTCTGGTCTAAAATTAGTTTGATCTTTGTACCTGCCTTTTCTGTTGCTACTACCTCCACCAATACTGTTATTGCTATTGTTGTGGTTGTTATTGTAGTTGCTGTGGTGGTGGTGGTGGTGGTGGTGGTGGTGGTGTTTTGTGTGGTCATCATCAGAGAGCAAGAAGTGAAGCGTTTAACAGTCTTTGGCAGCATTTTCATTTTAGATTTTCACATAGAGTATTTGAACTCAAGACAAGACAGCTGTACCAGTTACTTTAACCACCATGTTAGCAACAATAGTAGTAGTAGTAGTTGTAGTAGTAGTTTGTTGTTTGTTTCTTCTCGAGCAACGTCTGGCTCATAAGGGCTGGTTTCCCGGTTTCCTTAGCATATTGGTTCCCCACCTGGACGGGACGCCGGCCTGTCACAGGTGAGCTGCAAGATGCAGGAGCAAAGAGTGAGAGAAAGTTGTGGGGAAAGAGTCAGCAGAAGTTCGCCATTACCTTCTGCTGGAGCCATGTGGAGCTTTAGGTGTTTCGCTCATAAACA
>NC_043013.1:12391849-12406849 GCF_006345805.1 Octopus sinensis
GGAATGGGAGAAAATATGGCTGTGTGGGTTCAGTCCCACTGTGTGGCACCTTGGGCAAGTATCTTCTTATATAGCCTCAGGCCGACCAAAGCCTTGTGAGTGGATTTGGTAGACGGAAACTGAAAGAAGCCTGTCGTATGTGCGTGTTTGTGTGTCTGTGTTTGATCCTACTACCACCACTATTGCTTGACAACTGATGTTGGTGTGTTTACATCCCCATAACTTAGCAGTTCAGCAAAAGAGATCAATACGATAAGTACTAGGCTTACAAAGAATAAGTCCTGGGGTCAATTTGCTCGACTAAAAAAAGACGGTGCTCCAGTATGGCCACAGTCAAATCACTGAGACAAGTAAAAGAATATATATATTGCTACTAACTTCTGATTTCCTTTGGCAAGGCACAAGGAGGGCCTTAGTAAAGGGTTTGGTCAATTATATTAATCCCCTTCTCCAGTGCTTGGCAGATATTTATTTTATTGACCCTGGAATGGTGTAAAACTAAGTGGCCGTTGGTGGTGTTTGAACTCAGAACATAGACATCCAGGGAAAAAAGAATACCACAAGGTACTTTCTTCGATGCTCTAACGATTCCACCAAATGCTGCTAATAACTTCTGGCTTCCTTCGACAAGGCAGAAGGAGGGCCCTGTTGTTATTATTATAAAGGGAGTGGTTTATAGGGGAAGTAGTGGTGATTGTGCCTTTCCCAGGAGAAATTAACAGCATAACTGTTGTGAAGTAATCAATGAGAAGAGAGCTTGGTGTTGGTCCCTTCCTTCTCTATCAACCCCTGCGCTTGCTCTTGCTCTCTTTCTATCTCTCTCTCTCTCTCTCTTACTACATATTTATGTACACACCACCTGGGTGGGAGACAGGGTGGTTCAGTCAAATTTATTGCTGACTAGTCATGTAATTGCTGCTGGTGTTGTTGTTGCTGTTAGTGTTGTTATTGTTATTCCTGCCATTTATCTTAACTAACAAAACTCAAAACTCCTTGAACATTAGAAGTGCCAACGGCAATGGAATTGAGGGTTGGCAAAGGGGGTTTGGTAGGTAGAGAAAGGGAGAGAGAGAGAGACTCTTGCATCTCTGAACCGCTCTCTCTCTCACTCTCACTCTCTCTCTCTCTCTCTCTCCTCTTTCATGTAAGAGTTGTCGTTGTCGTCGTTGTATATTTGGGTAAGAAAACTATACACCACCCTCTGGGGTAAGATATCTGAAGAATTATCTCGAAAACAATGGAGTTCTTTATGAAATATTTCTGCAAAAACATTAAAGCAAAGTAATATACATACATACAAACATACATAAATACATATATAATAAAATAATAGTGATGATGATGATAGTGGTGGTGGTGGTGGTGGTGATGGTGATGAATAAGAACAACAACTACAACTGGAACAATAAAAACCATGAAAAAAACGAAAGATGCTGGTTTAGTTTCAAATCAGCAGGATGTTTGGCTGGGAAATGGAGAAGTTTGTAAGTGGTTGAGTTGGAAAGTGTGTGTGTGTGTGTGTGAGAGTGAGTGTGTGTGTGTGAGTGTGTGTGTGTAGAGAGAGAGAGAGAGAGTGGTATATATAGAGATATGTGTGTGTATATTTATATATATTTGTGTATATTTTATATATATATATATATATATACATATATGTATATTTACACACTTTACATTTTGGAGAGAGAGAATGTGTGTGTGTGTGTATCTGTCTGTCTACATGTGTATGTTATAAAGTATAAGCGTACACATTCTCACATTCAAATGTACTTATACAGAAGCATTTTACCTATAACATCATTACAGTGATACAAACACACACACATAGTTATGTATGTATGCACATATATATATATATATATATATATACACACACACATGTATGTGTGTGTGAATGATAGTTTTATTACTGTCAGTCATTAGACTGGCCAGCTGGAGAATTCCTTTCAATCATTGACACCCCTCCCCACACAGCAGTCTGGTACTTATTTCATTGATCTCTGTATAGTGAATGGCTAAGTCACCTTTTGATGTCAAGGGACGGAACTCAATAAACAGAAATACACACACACACACACACATACATAATATATATATATATCTAGGTGGAGTTTACGAAAAAAACAAAAGACGAAGACAGGTGGTGTACAAAACAAACAGATGTATTAGTATAACACTCAGGAATAGAAAATGTCTTTTACGTTTCGAGCCTATGTTCTTCTACAGAAAGGGACACAGAAAAAACAAGGAGAGAATAAAATGTGTGTAGTGGCTAACGATCAATCATGTATATATATATATATATATATATTAGGTGTGGCTGTGTAGTAAGAAGTTTGCTTCCCAACCACATGGTTCTGGGTTCAGTCTCACTGTGTGGACCTTGGGCAAGTGTCTTGTACTATAGCATTAGGCTGACCTAAGCCTTGTGAGTGTATTTGGTAGACAGAGACTGAAAGAAGCCCGTTGTATATGTGTGTGTCTTGTTGTCCCCCTTCATAACCGATGTTGGTGCTTACATCTCTGTAACTTAGCAGTTCGGCAAAATAGACCAATAAAAGAAGTACTAGGCTTACAAAGAATAAGACCTGGGTGTCAATTTGTTCAACTAAAGGCAGTGTTCCATAACGGCCGCAGTCAAATGACTCAAACAGGGAAAAGAATATATATATATATATATATATATATATATATACAAATATATATGTATGTATGTATGCATGTATATATAAACAGTCACAGAATTCTGGTGCGGTCTTCTGCCTGGTTGGCTCTTGTGAAACTGTCCCACCCATGCTACCATGGAAGGCAGGTGTTAAATGATGATGATATATATATATATATATATGTGTTGAGAAGTTAACTTCCCTGATACTTATTTGTGAGTTCAGTCCCACTGTGTGGCACCTTGAGCAAGTGTCTGCTAGTATAGCACCAGACTGGCTGAGGCTTTGTGAGTGGATTTGGTAGACAGGAACTGAAAGAAGCTCACTGTGTATGAGAGAGAGAGAGAGAGAGAGAGAGGAAGGGTCTTTCTTATAAGACAAATAGTTGTGAGCGAGCATCACTGTCACACATGCAGTGTCGTTCATTTCTGATATTCTCCCAGAAACATGTCTGGCTACAGGGAAATTATTACCTTGCCTGGAATCAGGTGAGGAACAAGTTGGCAGCAGGAAGGGCATCCAGCTGGGGCGGGGTGGGGGGAATCTGCCTCAGTCAACTTAATGTGACTGATATGCAAGCATGGAAAAGTGAGCATTAAAATGATGGTGATGATGATGATGAAAATGATGATAATGAGTTAGTGATGATAGCGACCATGATGATATGCATGTGTGTATACTCTTTTACTCTTTTATTTGTTTCAGTCATTTGACTGTGGTCATGCTGGAGCACCGCCTTTAGTCGAGCAAATCGACCCCAGGACTTATTCTTTGTAAACCTTGTACTTATTCTATCGGTCTCTTTTGACGAACTGCTCTAAGTTACGAGGACGTAAACACACCAGCAATGGTTGTCAAATGATGTTGGGGGGACAAACACATACACACAAACATACACA
The DNA here is from genome assembly GCF_006345805.1 of Octopus sinensis. Taxonomy (NCBI): domain Eukaryota; kingdom Metazoa; phylum Mollusca; class Cephalopoda; order Octopoda; family Octopodidae; genus Octopus; species Octopus sinensis. The sequence goes on from NC_043013.1 coordinate 12,395,415, forward strand.
CACACATATATATATACATATATATATGACAGGCTTCTTTCAGTTTCCGTCTGCCAAATCCACTCACAAGGCTTTGGTCGGCCCGAAGCTATAGTAGAAGACACTTGCCCAAGGTGCCATGCAGTGGGACTGAACCCGGAACCATGTGTTTAGTAAGCAAGCTACTTACCACACAGTCACACTTGCGCCTATGTATATATATATATATATATATATATAGCAATTAAGGACAACTACTTAATAAGGAAAACTTAACAAGAAATTGTCAGGTAGATAGCGTAAAAACTCATAAGAGAAAAAATTTCGAAAATAATTATTTCTTATTGAACATATTAATTTATATATATAGAGGGCATTATATATATATATATATATATAATATACTGTATGTATATATGTGTGTGTAACATGTGTATGTGTTTATGTACACTCTCACACGCATAGCTATAAAATAGTAAAATATATGTATAAACACCATACTATACAACGCGGATGTTGTATGATATGGTGTGTGTGTGTGTGTGTGTAATCACTCCAGCAGCCTAAGCAATGTCTGCCATGGGACTGTCTACCACAGAAAAAGAAGCTTCAGGTTTCTTTGCTTCATGTCTTTCCTAGAAGAATGTTTAAGTTGACTGTCAGGTCTTGTAATTTGACTAAACTTATCTTCTCTCTCTCTCTTCCTTTGGTCCTTGATGCTGTCGTTGTCGTTGTTGTTGTTGCTTTTGTCGTCCTAGTCAGCAGAAGAGTGAAGGTGGCGGCAGTGGCGATGGTTGTGTTTGGTGAGGACGGTTGTCAGAGTGTAATATTGAAAAAGATAACAAACATTAAGAATCTTTATACTAGCTGTAAAAACACGGCAGCCTTTCTTGGAGGATGTTGATGATGATACAAGACAAAAAAAAAAAACACTCACCTTACCTCACCTCGCCTCTCTCTGTTTCCCCCCTTTCTCTCTCTCTCTCTCTCCTCTCTCTCTCTCTGTCACCGTTCCTCTTTTCCTCCCTTTTCTGCTACTCTCACTCTCTTCACCACCATCGTGTCTCTTGTAGCCACTGCTTTACTGTCTCCATCTTCTCTCTCCCACCTTTCTCTCTCTCTCTCTCATTCGCTCTTTCTTTCCCTTTCTCTCTCTCTCACTTGCTTTTTCTTCCCCTCTCTCTCTCTATCATTCGTTCTTTCTTTCCCTTTCTCTCTCTCTCACTTGCTTTTTCTTCCCCCCTCTCTCTCTCTCATTCATTCTTTCTTTCCCTTTCTCTCTCTTTCTCTCACTTGCTCTTTCTCTCTCACTCACTCTTTCTTTCCCTTTCTCTCTCTCCCTCTCTTTCTGTCCTCTGTTTTCATTACCTGCTGCTTGTTCTTATCATGTATCTGTATGTGTAAGTACACACACACACACACACACCCACACTCTCTCTCTCTCTGAGTGAGACTCAAGCAGCTGTGTGTGTGTGTGTGTGTGTGTGTGTGTGTATACTCACACTCACATACATATATCCGCTATTGTTTGAGTGTCACTCACTCACTCACTCTCACTCTGCTTGTATCTCCTTTTCTCTTTTTCCCTTCTCTCTTTCCCTCTCTCTCTCCCCCATTCTCTCTCTATTCCATCACATTATCTTCTGTCTTTGTTTTATCTGCCTTACTCTCTCTCTCTCCCTGTCTCCAATCCTACGTCCTACCTTTCTTACCCCCTCCTCTTCCTTCTCCTCTTTCCTTCTTTACTCTCTCTCTCTCTCTCTCTCTCTCCATGTCACAGACTACAGACTCCATCAACCTGTCCACATACCATACACACACCTTACCACCACCACCACCACCACCACACCACTACTGCCGCCAGAACTGCAGCAGACAATGATGGTGCTGACGACGACGGCGGAGGTGACGTGTGAGGGTGGTGGCTGTTGTCGTGGCGGTGGTGGTGGTGGTGCTGTGGTGGTAATGAAGTGGGTGGGTGGATGGTGTTGATGTAGACAGAACTGGGTCAGCTGGTAATGTTATGTAATATTCTTAAACTGCACACACACACACACACACACACACACACACACACACACACACACACTCTCTGTCTCGTCCTTCTGCATACCTCAGATGTACACCTTTCTTCTTCTTCTTTTTCTCCTCTTCCTCCTTCTTCTCTTCCTCTGCCTCCTCCTCCTCCTCCTTCTTCTTCTTCTTCTTCTTCTTCTCCTTCTTCTTCTTCTTCCTCCTCCTCCTCTTCCTTCTTCTCTCCCCTATTTCTTTACATCATACCTTTCTCTTTGTTTCTGCCTCTCTATCTCTCTTTAATTATATCTACCTCTGTCTGTCTGTCTCTCTCTCTCTTTCTCCCCCTCTCCTCTCTCATTCCACTACTATGTACCTCTCTCTCTTCTCTCATAGTCTACCTTCTTCATCTCTCTTTTATCCCTCTGTTTTACATTACACACACACACACACACACACTCTCTCTCTCTCTCTCCACCTCTATTCCTGCTTTTACCATTTCTAACATTGTATCTATCTATCTCTCTCCTTTCTCCTTTGTCTCTTTGCCTCTGTCTCACTTTCTATGTCTCTTTCTCTCTTCCTCTCGCCATGTTTCTCTATGTTTCTGTCTGTCTCTGACTCTCTCCTCTCTCTCTCTTTCTCATAACTTTACCAACCTCCCCACCTAGATAAATTTCCCCTGTCACCCAATTACCCAAACCCAAATACTTTAAAAAGGTATGTACCTACCCCCAACTCCCCTATTTGCTATAACTGTCATCATCACTGTCAACATCTTCATCCCCAACATCCCAGCATCACTGCAAACAACAACACTACCACCTCTACCATCACTACCCACCTCCATCATCACGGCTACCAACATCGCCCATCATCACCACTACCAACACCATCATCATTTCCAGTGTCATCACCACCACCACCACTATCATTTGCTTGATGGAAACTGAAAGAAGCCCACCATGAGTGTGTGTGTGTGTATTACTGTCCAAATGCCCTAACGTTGCATGATCATATTATTGAGTGTCACCATCATAGAGGTAGTGTCCCACATTTTAAAATTTCAAAAAAAAAAAAAAAAAAGACACGTCTCTGGTCATAGTGGAAACATTACCTTGTTTGGAAATGTGAGGGTTGGGACAGGAAAGGCATCCAGCCATAAAAAAAAATCAGCTTCTAAAACATTCCAGTCAACCTATGTGAGCATGGAAGAGAGGATATCAAAATAATGATGAGACACAGGCATGGCTGTGTGGTAAGTAGCTTGCTTACCAACTACATGATTCCAGGTTCAGTTCCACTGCGTGGCACCTTGGGCAAATGTCTTTTACTATAGTTTCAGGCCGACCAAAGCCCTCTGAGTGGATTTGGTAGGCAGAAATTGAAAGAAGGCGGTGAGTTGGCTGAAACGTTAGCATGCCAGCCAAAATGCTTAGCGGTATTTTGTCTGCCGTTACATTATGAGTTCAAATTCTGCTGAGGTTGACTTAGCCTGTCATCCTTTCTGGGGCGATAAATTAAGTACCAGTTATGCACTGGGATCAATCTAATCGACTTAATCCCTTTGTCCTTGTTTGTCCCCTCTATGTTTACCCCCTTGTGGGCAATAAAGAAATAAGAAACTGAAAGAAGCCCATTGTGTGTGTGTATGCGTGTCTGTGTTAGTTCTACCCCCTTCGTTTGACAACCAATGTTGGTGTGTTTATGTCCCAGTAACTTAGCAGTTCAGCAAAAGAGGCCGATAGGCTTGCAGAAAATAAGTCCAGGGGTCGATTTGTTTGACTAAAGGAGGTGCTCCAGCATGGCTGCAATGAAATGGCTGAAACAAGTAAAAGAATAAAAGAATACGTAAAGAGAAGGCATACGGCTACATGGTTGAGGTATTCAGCTCTGAATTGTAAGGTCACAAGTTCAATACCTGGTGGCATGCTGTGCCCTTCAGCTGGCAAACTGCGTAATATCTGTATTTCAAAATGCCAGCCTTGTCACATTCTGTCACATGCTGAATCTCCTTAAGAATTATGTTAAGGTCATGTGTGTCTGTGGAGCGTTCAGCCACTTGCACTTTAATTTCACGAGCAGACTGTTCCGTTGATCAGATCAACTGGAACCTTGCTGTCGTAAGTGACTGAATACCAGTTTTTTTTTTTAATATGTGTACACACACACAACACACACACACACACTCACAATGTGTGTCTGTTTTTCTGTAACCAATGTTCTTGTGAATTCTTTATCTTTAAAAATTAGATTTTAGTCATGGCAAAGTGACAGACATATTGTATATCAGTCATCCCTTCATGAGAGCTTCATGTTCAACTCTTTAGTATCTATTTGCAGTATAGTATTTGATTTCATAAGGTACCAAGCAAGACCAATATCCAGTGTCATTTTAACCAAGTGTTGAAAAGGGGCATACAATGCTTGAAATGTCGACATTTCAGAATCAATTTTCATACAGTTTTCATAGTACATTACTTTGTACAATAAATAAGTATTGTTTCACACTTTAATATCTATTAGCTGTTTAGTATTTCACATTAAACAAGGCCAAGAAGGACTAATATCTGATGTCATACATATGAGACTTAAGTCTTGAAAATGGGTGTTCAATGTTTGAACTGTCAACAATTCAGAAAGTTTTTGTACAATGTTAGTGGTACTTTACATTGTACAATAAGTATGGATCCCTCTCTCTCTCTCTCTCTCTCTCTCTCCACACACACACACATACATACATACACATTAAACTAAATACTTTTGGTATGTTTAAAAGTCTATATCTATTTTGGAGGAAAGGATGGTATACATATGAAGTCGTGCTTATTTGCAAATGATGGCTACTGTGTGTGTGTGTGTGTTGTGTGTATTATGTGTACATCCACCTACATTTCTAACTATATGTGTGTATATATATATATATATATATATATATATATATATATATATATATATATATATAGGCATAGGAGTGGCTGTGTGGTAAGTAGCTGGCATAGGAGTGGCTGTGTGGTAAGTAGCTTACTTACCAAGCACATGGTTCCGGGTTCAGTCCCACTGCGTGGCACCTTCAGCAGGTGTCTTCTACTATAGCCTCGGGCCGACCAAAGCCTTGTGAGTGGATTTGGTAGACGGAAACTGAAAGAAGCCCATCGTATGTGTGTATATGTATGTGTGTGTATATGTTTGTGTGTCTGTGTTTGTCCCCCCCAACATCGCTTGACAACCAATGCTGGTGTGTTTACATCCCCGTAACTTAGCGGTTCGGCAAAAGAGACCAATAGAATAAGTACTAGGCTTACAAAGAATAAGTCTTGGGGTTGGTTTTCTTGACTAAAGGTTTTGCTCCATCAGGGCGACAGTCAAATTACTGAAACAAGTAATATATCTTTGAAATATACATGTGTGTGTGTGTGTGTGTGTGTGTGTATATATATATATATGTATATATATATATATACATATACATGTATATGTGTGTGTGATCTCTTATTCACTTTTTTGTTTTTGTTTTTTTCACTATGTGTTAGTGGTTCTAGTGCTAATGTTGTGTTGTTTACTGATATTGGTGGTGGTGCTGCTTATTGCAATATCGTCACTGACCAATCAGGTGGCTCGTTTTAGTTTACATCCATGACACCTTCCTCCTAGATAGGTACCCCGACATTTCATTGGCTCTGGAGTCTCTTCTTTTTCTCCCCCCCCCCTTCTCTTTCTGCCCCCCCCCTCCTTCTCTTTCTGCCCCCCCTCTCTCTCTCTTTCCCTCATCTGCCTGTAAACCTGAAGACAAAGAACAACCATCTGTTCAATGAAATTCCAAACTGCCTGTTGATAGAATTCTTGCTATACTTCTACCATTTGCTATCCACCATCACCAACATCACCACTTCCAAAACAACCACATAAAAGATACATAAATACATATACACATTCATATATATATATATATATATACACACACACACACACATCTATATATACATTCATATATATATATATATATATATATAGTGCCTGTGGGTTATGGTTTCACTAATGCGGTGGATAGTCTTTCAGAACTACATCAACATTTGCTTTACCTCATCCCATCTATAAAAACATCTGGAACAGTTCATATCTCTTTCTCACTCTCGCTCTCTCTCTCTCTCTTTTTTTTATGCACACACACACACATTCACACCCATACATACATACACTCACTCACACACGTACAGATACACATTCTTACATGCACTTATACACACATGCATACACATCCTCTTTAGAAATCATGAAGTCTTGTCCAGCTGATAAACACCATTGCTGCTCTGTCTACCCCACCGTCCCCCTCTTTCTCTCTGTCTTTTTCTCTCTTCCTCTCTCACCTCCTCCCACTCTGTCTCCTATATTCCATCGCCTCCTCTGTGTTTTTTTTTTATTATTCTAGTAGTGCCATACCAAAATATTTGGCTCAATCCAACTCCTCCACTGCCTCATGGCTCAGCACAACCCACCTTGTGTTGTTGTTGCTGTTGTTGTTCTTGCTGTTGCTTATGTTGTTGTTGTTGTTGTTGTTACTGTTATCTTATTCTCTCTTTCCAAATTCTGAACATGGACCAAACAAATTTCATCCAGATCCCCCTCCCATCCTCCACCAAAAGCGAAACAAACAAGGCTCTACATCATATTAGGACGCACGCACAAAACAACACCAACAACCACCACCACCATCACCATCATCATCATCATGTCCACCTTCCCAAATGTGCATGGATCAGATGGAGTTTTCTTGCGGCAGATTTTTTTTCTACATCTTGATGCACTTCCTGTCTTTAACCCTCACTTGATTCCATCCAAATAAGGTAATATTTACTCCATGGCCAGACATGTTTTTGCAGAACATTGGAAATGAATTACATTTGCTTAAATGGATGACAGTGGCACTTATTCACAGCTATTGTGCAATATCTATAGCAAGGAAATGCAAATGTATCTTCGTCACCCCTTCCTTATATGTTTAGGAGAAGATTAAGATAAACACAGCTATAAATTGTTAGTTTCCATATGAAAGGTAAAGGGCCCCTTTGGTCATGAATGACCATGGGATTGCACCTAGACAGTTACCCTCCGAGGCACAAGTCCTGGCAAGGTTGTTTATCGAAGACCAGCAGTTGCCCATGCATACCAGCCCCACCCCCTCTGCACGCCACTGATGTTATCCAAGAGAAAGGCAAAGGGCCACTACGGCTTGGTGCCAGTGACGTCGCAACTCATTTCTATGGCTGAGTGAACTGGAGCAATGTGAAATGAAGTATGTTGCTCAAGAACACAACACACAGCCTGGTCCAGGAATCAAACTCACTACCCCGTGATTGTGACCCCAGCACTGTCGCCACTGAGCCATGCACCTTCACATATATGTGTGTATACATATATATATATATATATATATATATATATATATATATATATATATACTCTTTTACTTGTTTCAGTTATTTGACTGTGGCCATGCTGGAGCACCACCTTCAGTTAATCAAATCAACCCCAGGATTTATTCTTTGTAAGCCTAGTACTTATTCTGTCAGTCTCTTTTGCCGAACCTCTAAGTTACAGGGACATAAACACACCAGCATCGGTTGTCAAACGATGTTGGGGGGACAAGCATAGACACACAAACACACATATATACATATATACGATGGGCTTCTTTCAGTTTCCGTCTACCAAATCCACTCACAAGGCTTTGGTCGGCCCGAGGTAATAGTAGAAGTTACTTGCCCATGTGGTTCGTAAGCAAACTACTTACCACACAGCCACACCTATATATATATTATAGATAGATATTGATAGATCTGGCATATTTTCTTAAAAAGGATGGAGACCAAGAATATGTTTTCATCATCATGACTATCAATCATCATCATCATCATCACAATCACAGTTGTTACCATCGTCATTGTCATCAGCAGCAGCTATTCATTTCAAGTTGTTTACCAGTTCCTTAGAGGATCAATACAACATGTCACCACCACCATTATCATCATCATCATCATTACCATCATCATCGTCATCACCATCATCACTATCATCATCATCATTGTCATCACCATCATCACTACCATCATCATCATCACCACCATCATCATCATCACCCAATTATTCCAGGTTGTTTCAAGTAGTGTTGGTGATCAATCGATCCAAAAGTGCAACACGTCAGCCATCATTGCACCTCCTAACCCTCCCATCATATTACAGTGTGAAGGACACAGGACTACTTACCGCACCCCTCTCCGTCCCACTCCTACCCTGCCCCTGTTCTCAGTATTCTTCATATATGGTATTTCAGCTGTCTGATTCCAATGTTTGCCTCAAGACTTCTACATCACACCACACAACACTTTGATGCCCATCATAAAAGCACCACCACATCACGTGTCCATGCCAGTGTAGACGTCCCTCTTCAGGGCCCACTTGTTTGTAGGCAGGAAACTTCTACATTACTCATCGCCAACATGTGGCCCACATGTTGAATGGCACGCCTAACAACATGAGTGCAAGAACAAAATTTTCTTAGGAGATGCAAACCCGAGTTTCCCTGCAGAATGTACAATGTCGTATATGTGTATATGTATATATATATATGTGTGTGTTTATCACCCCCAACATCGCTTGACAACTGACATTGGTGTGTTTATATCCCCGTAACTTAGCGGCTCGACGAAAGAGACTGATATAATAAGTACTAAACTTACAAAGAATACGTTCTGGGGTCGATTTGCTCGACTAAAGGCGGTGCTCCAGCATGGCCACAGTCAAATGACTGAAACAAGTAAAAGAGAGAAAAAGAGAGTATTATTCTGTAGAGAACCCTAAAAAGAGATGGGATTGTCACATCTGGAAAGCCTTTGATCATAAGGTTTACTTTGATCAGAGTTGACTTGGGTTTAAACAACTGCAATGACAACTAGAAGAACAACGCCAACAACAACAGGAATTGTTGGGTTGTTAGTGTAAGTAAAGGGCATGGTGCTTTGGAGACAATGGAAATTACCATATTGCTAACAATTAAGTGGTTGTGTAGAATGAGGTAAAGAGGGGGGGGGTGAGTGAGAGGGAGAGATAAAAGGAAAGGGTGAAGGAAGGTGGAGAGGTAGAAAGAAAGAGTGGGTAAGAGAGAGGGGGATAAAAAGATAGAGTAAAGAACAGAGATAGAAAGAAAGAGTAGGTGACAGAGAGATGTAAGGAGTGGAGGAGAGGGAGGGATAAATGGAAAGAGTGAAGAACAGAGAGATAGAGTGGGTGAGAGAGAGAGATGTAAAGAGTGGAGGAGAGAGAGGGGGAGATGAAAAGAATGTGATTGTAAGAGAGAGAAGGAGGAGTTAAGAAGTGGGGAAGTTAGAAAGAGTGAGTATTTAAGGGAGAGATGAAAGAAAAAAAAGTGAAGTGGAGAGTGTATTAAGGGGAGGTAATGAAGGGAGAGGAAACAGCGAGTAAATATGAAGAGAGAGAAGGGCAGAGAAACAAAGAGAAAAGAAAAGAGAGGGGAAGAGAGACAGAGACGAAATGTATGTGATGGAGAAAGATGAGGAATGAGATGAAACGTGCAGTGGAAAGGAGAGAAAGTTAGAACGATTGAGTGTCGAAGGTAAAGTCGAGAGAGAGAGAGAGAGAGACTGGGAGAGACAAAAGCAATGAAAGTAAAAAAAATGGGAGGTAGAGAGAGTGTGTTAAGGGGAGATAATGAAAGAGGGGAAATAGAGGAAAGAAGCTCAGAGAGAGACAAGGAGTGTGTGTGTGTGTGTGTGTGCGTGCGTGTGTGTGTGTGTGTGCGTGCGTGTGTGCGTGTGCGTGCGTGCGTGTGTGTGTGTGTGTGCGTGTGTGTGTGTGTGTGTGTGTGTGCGTGCGTGTGTGTGTGCGTGCGTGTGTGTGTGTGTGCGTGCGTGCGTGTGTGTGTGTGCGTGCGTGCGTGTGCGTGTGTGTGTGTGTGTGTGCGTGTGCGTGTGTGTGTGTGCGTGCGTGCGTGTGTGTGTGTGTGTGCGTGCGTGCGTGTGTGTGTGCGTGCGCGTGTGTGTGTGTGTGTGAAGTCAAAACTCAAAAGGAAACCATTGTTTGTAATTTATGTTTTCATTTGTGGTCTTTCTTCCTCCGTGTGCCATGTTTAAAGCAATAAGGCCGACAGATTGGCAGGATTGTTATTAGGTGCAAAGACAGCCGAGTGGTTAAGAAGCTTGATTTGCAACTGTGTGGTTTCAGGTTCTGTCCCACCGTGCGGTTTCTCTCCTCTTGAAGGAACTCTTCTGACGAGGAGACTGCGGTGGTTTGGTCATGTGTTGTGGCGCCCCCCATGATGAACTGGTCTGGAGAGCAATAGTACCAGACCCTCTTTCCCCCTCCGTGTTGGCCTGGGTGGAGAGGTGGATAGGGTTATGTTTGCAAAACAATAGAAGACAAGATGACCACAGCTGCCAGATTAGCGAGAGAGAGAGAGAGAGAGAAAGAGAAAGAGAGAGAGAGAGAGAGAGAGAGAGAGAGAAAGAGAAATAGAGAGAGAGAGAGAGAGGGATCACCACTCTGTTGTTACATCAGAGCTGATCTGGGAGTGTGATGGCCAGTGAACAACAGAGACAACCACAACAACTCAAACTGCTAGAAACACCAGCCAAGTTTCCCTTAACCTTTTAACATTCGGATCACTCTGTCAAGTGTAATGCCTGTCTATTCACACTGTTCGGTCTTAGCTTTGAGATTCTAATGATGTGATTGTAGGTGTGAGAGGCCAGGTGTGGCCAGTTTTAACATGAAACAGGTAGAATATTTGTGCTGGATATGGCCAATTTAATCAGATTAGCCTGTCAAATATAATGCTTGTTTCTTCATGTTGTTTAGATTATTCATGCATTATCTCATCGCTTCAAGATGTGATTGTTTATTTCTAGAATTTCTAAAATTTTTGGGCCGGATGTGACCCACTTGAATAATGAAGGTTTGAATCGTAGGTTTTTACTGTCTTCAAGAAGGAGGGCGCATGGAATAATGCACTCCTAGATAGGGTTATGTTTGCAAAAGAATAGAAGACAAGATGACCTCAGCTGCTAGATTAGGGAGAGAGAGAGAGGGACCACCACTCTATTGTTACATCAGAGCTGATCTGGGAGTGTGATGACGAGTAAACAACAGAGACAACCACAACAGCAGCAACAACAACTAGAGTACTGTTATTAATAGAAAAGTGAGATTATCTTAAACTTTAGGAGTGGCTGTGTGGTAAGTAGCTTGCTTACGAACCGCATGGTTCTGGGTTCATTCCCACTGCGTGGCACCTTGGGCAAGTGTCTTTTACTATAGCCTCAGGCTGACCAAAGCCTTCTGAGTGGATTTGGTAGACAGAAACTGAAAGAAGCCCGTTGTATATATATGTGTATATATGTATGTGTGTGTATATGTTTGTGTGCCTATGT
>NC_043013.1:12411849-12416849 GCF_006345805.1 Octopus sinensis
CCCTACTCCTATTTGGGAGTATATGCGCACAAAAACCAGTTGTATCTTATATAGGCATGTGTGTAGTCATCTGACTATGTGCACACACACACACACATAGACACACATGCACATACACAATGCATATATGCACCTATGTACGCACTGACAAACAATTCTTTGTGACTAAGAGATTAGTGTGTATATATATATATATATATATATGTATGTATATATGCATATGTTCACATATGTAGTTAGATGTGTAGATACTATAGCCTCGGCTGACCAAAGCCTTGTGAGTGGATTTGGTAGACGGAAACTGGAAGAAGCCTGTCGTATAAGTATATATATATGTATGTGTGTGTATATATTTGTGTGTGTGTTTGTGTCCCCCCCCCCCCAGCATCGCTTGACAACTGATGCTGGTGTGTTTACATCCCCGTAACTTAGCAGTTCGGCAAGAGAGACCGATAGAATAAGTACTAGGCTTACAAAGAATAAGTCCTGGGGTCGATTTGCTTGACTAAAGGCGGTGCTCCAGCATGGCCACAGTCAAATGACTGAAAATCATGTTTTGTGTTGTTTTTAATATTAGAATTAAAATCACTCTTCTTATGACAACTAGATTTCTTGTCTTGAATTGTAGATAAAAGATGAGATTGAGCAGAATCGATTTATGTAACTTTTTCTTTATACCCTGCTTTAATTAAAGCAGAGTTATAAAATTCTGCCTTGTCGTTAAAAATGTCAACATTGGCGGATAGTTTAGACAATCTAACTGAAATATTTTTAACTAAATTCTTAGCAATTGCCCTAGTGTGATTACTGGAAGGACTAATATACTTGAGATTGGTGGAAGGTTTGTGGTATGGGAAGTATGAGTTATTTTGCAAATTAAGAGTAATATCTACAAAGTTAGCTTTAATTGTCTCATCGTCAAAAACGATGTGAAAGCCCGTGTGTTTTTTTATTGGAAATGTTTTGGAGGTAAAGCTGGTCAGCCATTTCATGAAGTATATATATATTCCGACTGAATCCGCAGTTTGAGCAGAATCTGAACTCCCCATTGGGACATCAAACGTGTTGGGAGTAACTTTCTGGACCCACAACTTGTTATCAAACTTAATGATTGATTTTCTAGCAGCCAGTACCACATATGCCGAAAGTAAAAGAATTTGAATAACATCTGCATTTAACTCCAATTATTTACTTATTTATATTTACATATACATACATACACATATATACATATATATATATATATAAACGGACAACTGATGAAGGGCAATATTCTTTATGTTTGCATGTCTTATTTCTCTATTTGTTTTGTTTTCTTTTTTTGTTCGCAAAAAAGTCCGTTTTCTGTTTTTGTTTTTATGTTTTCGTTTCTCATTGTGCTGAACGTTTTTTTTTTGATGTCCTGTACCCATATATGCATGTATATGTACATATATGTAGGTATATATGCATATACTCATATATTATTTATATTATATATATATATATATATATATGTGTGTGTGTGTAATATATAGAAAGTCTCTGAGTGACCATCTGTGTATCATTCTAAATATACATACCTTTGGAAAGCATGATGCTGTGGTTTTTGTCTGAGTGAAAAAATCACTTCGCAGATGTGATGTGCTAAAACCACATTATGCGTAAGAGCTTGCTGAAGCTCCTTCCTGCTGTGACACATGTGAACAACTGTGGTGCTTCGCTATCACTCTACTTGGCGTGCTCGTGCTCGACAGTAATGTCTGCCCATTTGTCCACCTGCTTAGATGACAATTTGGATTTTGTCATCATAAACATCATCATCCTCATCATTGTTTTAAGGTTTTTAATGTCAACTTGTCTATCATCATGGCCATCAGTATCATCATCATCATCATCACCACCATCAGCACGATTATCTCTAAATATCATCCTCATCATATCTCTTACTACTGCCACCACCCTTACTTATCTTGTTTTCAAGTTTTGGCACAAGGCCAGCAATTTTGAGGGGAAGGGGGTTAAGTCAATTATATCGACCCCATTGCTCCATAGGTACTTGTTTTATCGAACCCCCGAAAGGATGAAAGAGGCAACCTTGATGGAATTTGCACTCAGAATGCAAAGATGGGCGAAATACTTCCAAGGATTTTTGCCCCGTGCTGTAACAATTCCAATAGCTCACTGCCTTTTGCTCTTACTTAAATTGCTGCTACCATCTTTAACTCTACTGCCGCCATCACCATTTCCATCACATGCCTTGTTTTTACTCTTACACCGCCACCACCACCATTTCCCCCATTATTGTTGTCTTTACCACATCTCACACCATCACTGTCATCATCACCCGCCACCACCACCATCACCACACTTGTGATCACCATCGCCACCACCACTGTCACCAACACCATGAACACCACACTCATGATAATCATTGCCCACCACCACCACCACCACCAACAACAACAACAACAACAACAACTATTGTTGCCACTACCAAACTCCTTTCTACCATCGCTATTTTCATAACCACCACCACCACCACTGCCACCATCTTCACTGTTCAGTTTACATGTTACCATTGTTGTCTATCATTATTATTTGTCTTCCTCCTCATCTGTCTCCTCTTCTTCTTACTCTATGCTCCTCTTCCCCCCGCCCCCATTTTATCTGTTCCAACTGATTCCTTCATCTACCATTATAAACTTTACTTTCAGGAGAGAATGAGTTGAGATCCCTGCAAGGTAGGACACAAATTCTTTCTATATTGCTGTTATGGTTAAAAAAAAAAAATTTACGGGGGAAGGACGGGAGGTGGGGTGGGGGCTGGTTCCCTTTGGGTCTTTCCTTAACTCTTAAAAACATTTAACCAAGCCATATCTGGCCCAAATATTCTATCTGTTCTATGTTCAAAACCAGGGGGCTGGTTCCCTTTGGGTCTTTCCTTAACTCTTAACCATTCAACCAAGCCATATCTGGCCCAAATATTCTATCTGTTCTATGTTCAAAACCAGCCAGATCCAGCTTCTCACACCTACCCTACAATGTCATTCTAAATTGTAAGCAATCACATCATCAAAGTCTTGAAGCTATGGAGCTAATGCTTGAAGTGAACATTTGACAGAGTAATCTGAATGTTAAAGGGAGGTCACTGGGTCTTTGTGGGGTAATAGCAACAGTGTCTCCCTCTCTATTAATTAGGGTAGTCGTTAGCTGTTGTTTGTTTCTGTTTTTTTTTTTTTTTTCATTTTTGTTTGATTTCTTCTTTTCTTTGGTGAATAGGAGATTGCGGAAATGCCTTGTCTTTCAATGAGGCATGTCAGTTATTTCAGTAAAACTTCGTAAAGATGTATATGTGTGTATATATATTTGTACTTACATATATTTATATATGCATGCACGCACACACACATATATATATATATATATCTTGGTCTCACAATCCTGTTTGCTGGAGGATGGTAGAGGTTCGCTCCCCAACTGGCAATATATATGCTCAGGATGCAGTGCTGCACCGATAACCAGCTGGTGGAAGATCTGCCTGGGGTTAAACTGGTAGTACCGTGAAACATATTGATGTGGCAATTAACTTTGCTCGTTAGTATAGTTACTACTCTCATCTCTTATTGCAATTTTACAACTAGCTATTTTGCTTATATATATATAAATGTATATATCATCATCATCGTTTAACGTCCGCTTTCCATGCTGGCATGGGTTTGTCGGTTTGACTGGAGACCGGCGAACCAGATGGCTGCACCAGGCTCCAATCTGATCTGGCAAAGTTTCTACAGCTGGATGCCCTTCCTAACGCCAACCACTCTGAGAGTGTAGTGGGTGCTTTTACCTTTTACGTGCCACCACCGGCATGAGGGCCAGTCAGGCAGTACTAGCAACAGTCACGCTCAAATGGTGTTTTTACATGTCACCTGCACAGGGGCTAGTCCAGCGGTACTGGCAACGCCCTCGCTCGAATGTTGTTTTTCATGTATCACTGACACAAGGGCCAGTAAGGCGACACTGGTAACAATCATGCTCGAATGGTGCTTCTTACGTGTCACCGGCATGGGAACCAGTCAGCTGCCCTGGCAGTGATCATGCTCAGATGGTGCTCTTAGTGCTCCACAACACGGATGCCAGTCATGCGGTGCTGTCATTGAATTTGATTTCGATTTCACTTGCCCCAACAGGTCTTCGCAAGCAGAGTTTAGTGTCCAATGAAAGAAAGGTACGCCTAAGTGGGCTGGTTACACCACTGGCATAGGCCCCAGGCTATGGTCTCACTTGGCTTGCCGTGTCTTCTCAAGCACAGTATATTTCCAAAGGTCTCAGTCACTAGCCATTGCCTCAGTGAGGCCTAATGTTCGAAGGTCGTGCTTCACCACCTCATCCCAGGTCTTCCTGGGTCTACGTCTTTCCATAGTTTCCCTCAACTGCTAGGGTGTGGCTCTTTTTCACACAGCTATCCTCATCAATTCGAAAATTGAATATAAAATGGAATATACGAAAATTTATTAATCACTACAACTGTTTCGACACATCTAGCATCGACCCCTCATGGGATATATATATATATATATAGTTGAAATTTACAGAAAAAAGATGAAGACAGGTGTATAAACAACAGGCAGGTAACATATATATATGTGTGTGTGTGTGTGTGTGTGTGTATGTATATATAGTAATAAGACACACAGCTTATTCTTATTTTTAAACTTTACATAACATACACATGTTTCTGGAAGCTAATTCGGACTGTTGCACAAACTGATTACCCTGATTGAATACTCACACCTATGATCAAAATTGTTATATGTTTGTCCCATTTTTTATTTAGATTTGATGTTGAGATACGGCCCTCTATGACGAGTGTCGATAACAGGCACATGCCGTCAGTAAATTACTCAGGGTAGGCTGTTGGTGATGTTTATAGAGTGAAACACACAAAAAGATAAGCCAAATATAGGCAGGCGACTGAGTTGTAGGCAGATTTACTTCTGTCTTTATAACTTATAAAGAAA
>NC_043013.1:12426849-12439349 GCF_006345805.1 Octopus sinensis
TCTTTTCGGTTTGTGGTGGTGGTGGTGGTGGGGGGGGATTAAAATTGAATGTGATTAAGAAATGGTCCATCACTGGAATGGTGCCAGAACCAACATTAAAACCTGACCATTTGTCTCAGCACAAGAAGAATTCTTGCATCACTGCTGTGTGTCTTGGTTATGTCCAATAAAGTTGTTAATATATGGTGTGGTGGTGGCGGTTGTAGTAGTAGTAGTAGTAGTAGTAGTAGTGTAGTAGTAGTAGTGGCAGCTGATGGAATGGATGGGCAGGCAGGCTGATTGTGTCTGAGTGGTACTTATAATTGTTAGTTGGTCAAGCAGTGTGTGTGTGTGTGTGACCTGAAGTAGTTTTGTTGGTCAGAGTGTGTGACCAACAAACTGCATCTGGTGAGGCCTGAAGTTGTTAACTGGTCAATGGGTATGAATGAGACTTGAGGTGGTTTCTTAGCCAAACTGTGAGTGAGGCCTGAAGTGGTTTGTAGGTGAGTATGAGTGAATCTTGTGGTATTTGGTTGGTTGGCTGGTCAATGAATTATGAGTCAGACCTGTGGTAGTTTTGTTGATCAAAAGTGTGAGTGAAGGTAAAGATAGTTAATTGGTCAAGAAATGTAAGACAGAAGATAAGATAATTTATTGACCGAGGAATATCAGTGAGACTTGGGATGGAAGATAAAATAAGAGAAAATAGGGAAGCCTCTGACAATGTATGAAGTTTAATAAAATCTTGATATTTCAGGTGTAAGGGCCCAACTTCAGAAACGAAGAACTGAATAAGGTCCAGTTATGTAGGTTCCGTTAACCCATTTAAATTCCCTAGAATTTATGTAACAGCAGCTGTTTACTCTTCAAATGTAGGTGTAATCAACATTCCACGCATTGGTGTAAGCAAAAGTGATTACACCTACATTTGGAGAGTGACCTCTGTTGTTACATAAATTCAAGGGAATTTGAATGGGTCAACGGAACCCACATATTTGGGCTTTGCTTCTGAAGTCGAGCCTTTGCACTTGAAATTTAAAGGTTTTATTAAACTTCATGCATTGTCAAAAGCTTTCTGTTTTCTCTCTTTTTTTACCTTCTTTGATATTACAATGCTTCAAGCAAACTACAATGCTCTCTTTTCTCTAGATTTGAGATAGTTAATTGATCAAGGAGTGTTAATGAGGCTTGAAATAGTTAATTGATCAAGGAGTATGAGTGAGGCTTGATGGTTAATTGATCTAGGAGTGTGAGTGACACTTGAGATGGTTAATTGGTCAAGGAGTGTGAGTGAGGCTTGATGATTAATTGATCTAGGAGTGTGAGTGACACTTGAGATGGTTAATTGGTCAAGGAGTGTGAGTGAGGCCTGACATACTTAACTTGTCAAGGAGAGCAAGTGAAGTGGCCATGTCAAAAGAGGTTCTGTAGTGAACACACCCGAAAGACTGAAGACAGACACTTTCTTTCTCAACCAAGCCTTCAATGGCAATTCTAAGTTCCATTCAGAAAGTGAAAGTAAAAGTAGAGAGGGAGGTGGTAAATTTGTGAAAGGTCAAATGGTGTGTGAATGAAGTGAGAAGAGTACGACTGAACTGAGTTGCTCTACGCATGTGTCTGAAAGCTGAAAATCACGGAATGGTGAACCCTTGCCGTGGCACTCCTGGTGAGTGAGGTGACTCAGAATCTGTGGAATATACATGTCCATTCTGCCAGATGGTTGCTCTTAGGAAGGGCATTTGGCCTTAAGAACCATGCCAAAACAGACGCTGAAGTCTGGTGTAGTCTTCTGCCTGGCCAACTCCTGTCAAACCATCTCATCCATGCCAGCATGGAATGCAGATGTTAAACAATGATGATAATGATGATCTCACACAGACATACACACACACACATATAATCAATTCAAATAAACAAATAAAATTAACGGACAACAATAGGATGTGCACAAGAGAGGGTTTGATGTTTTGAGCAGAGCTCTTTGTCGGAAAGGAGAAAGGTAAAAGTCCAAAGAATGAAAAGAGATCACCAACAGCACGTGTGTAGTTATATATATATATGTGTGTGTATATATATATAGGGTTATTCAAAAAGAATGAACCGATTTCATTACGCAATATTTTAATAAGGAAAAATAAAAGAAAACTCCAGCTAAGTCACAAGTATTTACTCACAATAAACTTTTATTTCCTGTCTTACAAATGTTCAATGGGACCACCACCTGCAGTATGGGCAACATCAATGTGATAAGAGAATTCCTCCCAGACGCGTATCAGCATATCACGATCCACTGAGTACTTCTTTCGCTGTCTGGTTGAATGCTTTATCGAAGTTTTTCCATTTCCCTTCTATGTCAATATCTTCTGGAATCACCTCAAGCAATGCAAATTTATTCTTTAGTTCCATAATGAACTTGCTTTTGATATGCTGATATGCGTCTGGGATGAATTCTCTTATCACGTTGATTTTGCCTGTCCTGCAGGTGGTGGCCACATTGAACACTTAGTAAGACAGGAACTAAAAGTTGATTGTGAGTAAATACTTGTGACTTA
This sequence comes from Octopus sinensis, assembly GCF_006345805.1. NCBI lineage: Eukaryota > Metazoa > Mollusca > Cephalopoda > Octopoda > Octopodidae > Octopus > Octopus sinensis. Next base: position 12,429,381 of record NC_043013.1, read on the forward strand.
GCTGGAGTTTTATATTGTTTTTCCTTATTAAAATATTGTGTAATGAAACCAGTTTATTGTTTTTGAATAACCTCATATGTATATATTATATATGAAATACAAAATGGGATAAGAATGCAAAACATCCGGACAGCAAGGTGATACAAAAAGGGACAAAACATCCAGATAGACAATACAAAGAAAACAAGGACAGGTCATTCGAAATTTTCTTTCCTCAGTCAAGCACCAGATTATCCTCGCAATTTCGGCTGATTATTCTTGAGATTGCTCCAATCTGGCCAGCCCCAAGGAAAAACTAAGCTAAGAGCATTAGATTCCTTGGAAGAAATCAGCAAATATATCTATATCTATATATATATATATTAGTGGTAAGGAACACTCAAGAGAGCTGAATAGCAGAAGGTCTTCAGGGAAGAAGCCCCACGTCAGACAAATGTTTCGGTCCTTAAATTCTTACATTGTAAGGGGGCCAGGCCTCATCCTGATCATGACTCACGGATGCTGTTCTGCTGACATATTTTAGCCACTTGGATATCAGACACTCATACATTGAAACCACTTGGAGATTCCATCTGGTTGTAACTCCTCTCTGTCGTGTCAGCTTTCAAACTTATCCTCTGATTTGTGGATTTTTGTTGTTGTTTTCGCTTCGTTTTTTGTGTGTGTGTGTGATTCGAAATTTAATTCCTTTTCGCATTCTCTCATTTCAGTTTCCTATCAGGTGTGTATATATTGCACATGCACGTGTATCAACACCTTGGTGTGTGTGTGTGCGTGTGTTTCTGTGTGTGTGTGGATTTTTTTTTTATCGTAATATAGACACACATATTTGCAGCTAACAAATGCTGCATGTCTTTAGAGTGGTAACTTTATATTCACCCACAATGCATACACCTGTTCGAGATTGCCCACTTTCCTTTTACATGCACTGATGTGTGTGTGTGTGTGTGTGTATGTATATATGTATATATATATATGTGTGTGTGGCAAGAAGAAAATGGAGGGGATCCAGAGATAGTATGCATCAACTGTTAGACATTATATTATGTCTATTTATATTAAGCAATTATGAGAATATATATACATATATATGTATGTATATATATATATATATATATATATATATACATAATACACACATACATATATGTATGTATGTGTATATATATGTATATATATATATATGTGTATATATATATGTATATATATATATATATATATATATATATATATACATACATATATACATACATATATGTATGTATGTATATATATGGTGTGTGTGTGTGTATATACTCACTGTGCACTTTCCATCTTCTCATTCCTCTTTGGTGTATCTATTATATATCAACATACATACAATTAATATTTTTGCATATATATATACACACTATATACATATGGGCCTCTGTGTGTAGATGTATGTATGTGTGTGTGTATCTATATATATATATATTATAAAAATATAAGTAATATATATATATATATATTATTTATATTATTATTTGATTGAACACCATACGTCCATTTCCAAGTAACTTTATATATATATATATATATATATATACATATGTATATATACATATGTATATATACATATGTAAATGTTATATTTACTTATGGGATTATATAACTTTTTCAGTTGAATGTTTTTTCCGCTTCTTTTGCAAAAACAAAACTGTGCTCACATGTGTGTGTGTGTGTGTGTATGTGTAAGTCATGTTAACGTGTGTTTAACATGACCCTAATAAGTGTATATAACATATGTTATGCGGTATGTGTATATATAACCTGAATTCACTCTGTACACACAAACACACAAGCACACACACACACACGCCTATATATAAATAATTATGTCAATCTAACTCTGTCTATAGGGTGGGTGTATATACATACATACATATATATATTCCTTGTGTGGTATATAAATTCATCTGCCTCTTCATATTGTTATACATAAACAATATTTACAAAGCAAAACAAAAACTCTCACCCACTTTTTTTGATATTTGTTATTTTTATATATTTTTGTTTCAATGTTTTCAATGTTTTTTTTTTGCTGTTATTTTATCAAATACAGAAAGCTTTCCTTGTTGTTGTTGTTGTTGTTGTTATTAAAGCGGCAAATTGGCAGAATCATTAGCACGCCGGGCGAAATGCTTAGCCGTATTTCGTCTACCGTTCCGTTGTGAGTTCAAATTCCGCTGTGGTCGACTTTACCTTTCATCCTTTCGGGGTCGATAAATTAAGTACCAGTTACGCACTGGGGGCGATATAATCGACTTAATCCGTTTGTCTCTCCTTGTTTGTCCCCTCTATGTTTAGCCCCTTGTGGGTAGTAAAGAAATAGGTATTTCATCTGCCGCTACGTTCTGAGTTCAAATTCTGCTGAGGTCAACTTTAACTTTCATCCTTTCAAGGTCGATAAATTAAGTACCAGTTATGTACTGGGGTCGATGTAATCGACTGTCACCCCTCCTCAAAAATTTCGGGCCTCATGCCTATAGTAGAAAAGATTATTATTATTACTATTATTAATTTGACGAGCTGACAGAATCATTAGCACACCAGGCGAAATGCTTAGCAGTATTTCATCTCTCTTTGCATTCTGAGTTCAAATTCTGTTGAGGTCAACATTGCCTTTCATCCTTTCAGGGGTCGATAAATTAAGTACCAGTGAAATACTGGGGTTGATGTAGTCGACTAGTTCCCTCCACCTGAATTTCAGGCCTTGTGCCTTTAGTAGAAAGGATTATTATTATTATTATTATTATTATTATTATTATGTGTATATACACACACACATACTCTTTTACTTGTTTCAGTCATTTGACTGTAGCCATGCTGGAGCACCGCCTTTTAGTCGAGCAAATCGACCCAGGGACTTATTCTTTTGTAAGCCTAGTACTTATTCTATCGATCTCTTTTGCTGAACCGCTAGGTTGCGGGGACGTAAACACACCAGCATCGGTTGTCAGGTGATGTTGGCGGGACAAACACAGACACACAAACATATAAATGCATATATATATATATAAAAATATAAATGCATATATATATATATATATACACACACATATATATACATATATACGGCGGGCTTCTTTCAGTTTCCGTCTACCAAATCCATTCACAAAGCTTTGGTTGGCCTGAGGCTATAGTAGAAGACAAGGTGCCATGCAGTGGGACTGAACTCGGAACCATTTGGTTCGTAAGCAAGCTACTTACCACACAGCCACTCCTACGCTTGCTAATGTTATATTTATTTATAGTATTACATAACTTTTCCAGTTGAATGTTTTTTCCACTTTTTTTGTGAAAACAAATGTGTGTTCTGATTTTTTTTTTTATTTTGTTAGTCCTGTTTAAGCACAAAACCCTTGCAACAACACACACACACACACACACACACACACACACACACACACACACACACACAATCCTTGTTTTGTCATGTGATATCCATAATGTTTCCCTTAATGTAAACCCTTGTGGCTAATAAAGTAATTATTATTATTATTGTTATTATTATTAAGGCAGTAAGCTATCAGAATCATTGGCCTGTCGGATTAATTGCTTAGCAGCATTTTACTTCTCTTCATGTTCCAAGTTCAAATTCCACCGAGGTCGACTTTGCTTTTTATCCTTTCGGGGTCGATGAAATATGTACCAGTTGAGCACGGGGGGGGGGGTCAATATAATTGACTAGCCCCCCCTCCTTCCTGCTGTATATCAGTCCTTGTACCTAAAATAGAAACGCATTATTATTTATCTATTTATTTATCGGTTCTCTTAGACTTGCCAATTATCTAAAGTTTTTCCTTCCACCCCACTCCCCACCCATAAGGTACATGTGGTTCTCGTTAAAGGGCATTGTTGCTCTCGCTTGTAATTTAATTACTATAACGACATGATTAATGACAGTGATGATGGACATGGCTGAAACATTGGTGTCCCAGTCTAAAATGTCATTATTTAATTACACCCCGTTTACATTCTGAGTTCAAATCCCACCTGGGACTTGATTCGCCTTTTATCCATCCTGGGTCAATAGAGCAGGTGAGAGTTTAATATTGCCAGGTGGTGATGGAGGAGCAATAAAACCAGCTGATGCGCACACACCCAAAAGGAAACTTGTGGCTTTGTGCCAATGTTAGACATATTTGATTGTCTTTTTAATTAGTTGAGGAAGGTGGATTGGCAAATTCGTTAGGGCATCAGACGAATCATTATGTGGCATTTGTTCCAGGTCTTACCATTCTTTGTTCAAATCTCACCAAGTCCGAGTTTGTCTTTTATTCATCAGGAATCAATACAAATTGTTACTGTTGTTGTTGTTGTTAATAAGACGGCAAGCTGGCAGAATTCTTAGCACGCCAGACGAAATGCTTAGCAGCATTTCGTCTGTCTTTACGTTTTTGAGTTCAAATTCTGCCTAGGTTGATTTTGTTTCTTCCTTTCGGTGGGGGTCAATGTAATGAAATACCCCCTCCTCCAAATTTCAGGCCTTGTGCCTATAATAGAAAGGATTATTACTATCAAGCTTGGCAGGTTCATTAGCACACCAGACAAAAATGCTTAGCAGCATTCTGAGTTCAAGTGCCACTGAGGTCAACTTTACCTTTCGTCCATTGAGGGTTGATGAAATAAGTACCAGCTGCGAACTGGAGTCAATGTAATCAGTTGCTTCCCTATCTCTAAAATTGTTGGCCTTGTGTCAGTTTGTGTGTCAGCCAAAATGTCTGACAATTGTCTGACAAAATGTCTGATATTTGTCTGACAAAATGTTTGACAATTGTCTGACAAAATGTTTGACAATTGTCTGATAATTGTCTGACAATTAGTGACAATTCTTCCAGCTCTTTATGGTCTAGGTTCGAATCCTGTGATGGTCAACTTCGCCTTACATCCTTTCGAGGGGTCAATAAATTAAGGTACCAGTCATGTTCTGAGGTTGATGTGATCAGTTTTCTCTTTCCCCTCAATAAAGACTTTCAAAACAGTAAGTAGACCCAGGAAAACGTGGGACAAAGTGGTGAGAAAGGATCTTCAGATGCTGGGCCCCACTGAAAAAATGACAAAGGGCCGTGAGATATAGCGATTTGCTGTACTTGTTAAGACACAACCAAGCTAATTAAAATTGCTGTCTTTCAGACATACAAGCTTATCCTTTCAGGTGCCGGTACCACATAAAAACCACCTGTGCCAATCGCATGTAAAAAGCACCTAACACTTTCTATTAAGGGGTTGGCATTAGGAGAGGACATCCAGCCATAGAAACCATGTCACAACAGACAGTTGGAGCCGGGACAGCTTCTCTGCTGGACAGCTCCATGTTAAAACCATCCAGTCCATGCCAGCATGGAAAGTGGACGTTAAACGATGATGATGATGAAAAACTGGGGTTGATTTATTTGAGTAATCCAGTGATTCTCAACTTGGGTCCATTATGGCCCTTGGGGCACTGTTTAAGATTTTGGTGTTAAAATTTACGGTTACGCACAAAAAATTTTAACAATTTTTTTTTTAATGCATTTCTTAATATGTAATTCTAAAAAGTATAAATGGTCTTTTTTAGACATTAAATGGCTATGAGTAAAATAGAAATGAAAGGGAGCCATAGGTATAAAATGGTTGGGGTCCATATGGCCCTTCGGGGGTCCCTGTAAGATTTTGCTGCCAGAGTTTTTTCTGCAAGAAATTGGTTATACTTTATAATATACAAAATATTTTAACAACTATTTTTATACAGTTTTTAATAATATTTAATTATAAAAATATAACAGGATTTTTGTTTTAGCATAAAATAGCTGTGGGGGTCCTTCCAGGTAAAATAAGAATCACAGAGGTCCATAGGTAAAAAATGAATGAGAAACACTGAACTAAACCTCTTAAGAAGTGTGCCTATGCATGGCCACAGTCCAATGACCGAAAATAATGAAAGGTGAATAATTATAAAAAAAATATCCTTTATTCCTCAGTTTTTTTGTTTTTTTTTTAAATTTCTTTTCATGTTTCCAATTTCTGTTATACTTTTAATGTTCTTCTGTTTCCTTTATTTTACTTCACGGAATTGCATGGCTATCTGTATATCTTTCCAGGTTTTTTCTACAGTGGGCACCTGTTGGTCGTCTGGCCTCCGCCCACCCCACGTGGGGCTGGCCATATCTGGCAAGGGGCCATCGCTGCCTCTCTCGCAACATACTGCCCCCTCTCTTCTTCGTCCCGACATGCATGTGATCTTCCACTACCACTACCTCCGCTATCGTTACTACTACTACTACTACAACCACCACCACTACTGCGATTTGCACTGGCAAAAACACAAAACAATCGCAAAAACATCAGAAAACCAACAAAAATAAAACGCAAAAGAAATAGCCAAAAGTGGAACTCCTGATACAGTCACAATGGTAGCAAGCAACGTACAGTCTTTTCTTCTATTTATTATTACGACTACTAATGCTACCGTTGTTTCTACTACTACTACTACTACTATTAGTATTATTACTACTCTGTTGAGCACCGTGTCTCAAAAGGTGACTCTCGTGTTGCTTCTACTACTGCTACTACTACTGCTGCTACTACTACTACTTCTGTTACTACTGCTATTGGTGATGGTGTTGGTGATTTCTTTTTGTTATTTGACTTGCTTGGAGATTTCTTCCTACACTTACCCTATCCTTCACTCCCCTATCCTCCACTCAACCTATCCTCCACTCACCTATCCTCCACTCAACCTGTCCTTCGCTCCCCCTGTCATTCACTCACCCTCTCCTTCCCTCTCCCTATGCTCCACTTAACCTATCCTCCACTCAACCTGTCCTTCACTCGCACTATCATTCACTTATCCTCTCCTTCACACCCTTTCCTTCATTTACCTTACCCTTTACTCTATCACATCTGTACCTACACTCACCTTATCTTTCACTCTGTCACATCCCTTTCCTACACTTACACTCACATTGTCCTCCACTCACTCCGTCCTTCACTCACCCTATACTCCGCTCCATCACATACCTACCTGCACTCACATTATCCTTTACTCAACCTGTCCTTCATTCTCCCCATACTCCACTCACCTTGTCCTTCACTTACTCTATTCTTCACTCACCCTATCCTTCATCCCATCACATCCTCACCTACACTCACACTAACTTTCCTCTTCACTCACCTTGTCCTTCACTCCATCACATCCCTACATACACTCACTCACCCTATCCTTCACTCAGTCACATACTCCATTCTTGTTCCACATTTCACTCAAACCCACCCCACCCCCATTATGTATTTTTATTTCTGGCTTTTGGTGGTTGGTTTGTTTTTCTTTTGTTCTTTTTTTTCAGGTCAGTTGGTTGATTCTTTGGTTGGTGTGTGTTGTTTTGTTTTTAGTTTTTTTGGTGTGGTTCATAATTGCTTCTTTCTCTTTTTTTTATTTTGTTGTTGTTTTTCTTTTAGTATTGAATTAATATTTTCAGTGTGATTGTTACTGTTGTTGTTGTTGGTATTGTTCTTAACACTCTGGCACCTAGTTGCACTGATATACATACATACGCACTTCACAGACATATACATAGACAGAGAGAGAGAGTGTACATGAGAGAAAAGAGATAGATAGATAGGTGCAGGATGGCTGTGTGGTAAGTAACTTGCTTATGAACCACATGGTTCCGGGTTCAGTCCCACTGCGTGGCACCTTGGACTTACCGAAGCTTTGTGAGTGGATTTGGTAGACGGAAACTGAAAGAAGCCCATTATATATATATATATATATATATATATATATATGTATGTATATACATATATATATTATATGTGTGTGTGTGTGTGTTTGTGTTTGTCCCCCCAACATCGCTTGACAACCAATGCTGGTGTGTTTAGAATAAGTACTAGGCTTACAAAGAATAAGTCCTGAGATTGATTTGCTTGACGAAAGGCGGTGCTCCAGCATGGCCACAGTCAAATGATTGAAACAAGTAAAGAGTATATGCAAATATATATATATATATACATATATAAAACAGACTTGGAAATGGATGCATGTCTTTTGATCATATAATAATATAAATATGTATATATACATGCATATATGGGTAGAGGATGTCAAAAGAACATGAACAAAATGAGAAACGAGAACATAAAAAACAAAAGCATGGAAAGCAAACTTTTTTTTGAACAATGAAAGAAACAAATAGAGAAACGAGACATCAACATAAAGAACACTCCCTTCATCAGTTGTCCCCTGTTTTATCTACTCCATGTTTCGAAGGTAAGGATAATATGCTACTTCGTGAAAACAGTCATTCCTGCAAAGCAAATTAAATAAAATTTGGGATTTTTTGCGGAGGGTTAGAGTGGTAACAAAAACAGGACAGTAAGAGCAAAACAGTAAAAACAAACGGTTAGGGCTGTTAAGCCATAACAAGGTGAAGTGGTGAACGCTGTTAAGCCATAAGGAGCTGAAGTGGTGAACGCTGTTAAGCCATAACGAGGTGAAGTGGTGAACGCTATTAAGCCATAACGAGGAAAAGTGGTGAACGCTGGAAAAATGAGCTTTGAGGTGACAGGCAAAAAGCATGTCTTGTCTTTAGGAAGGAAGTGGAAGAAAGAAAGATAGATAGCCGTTGGTCACGTGTGAGCAACGAGAGAGTCAAGGAAGAGAGAGAGAGAATGATGAAGGGGAGAGGAGAAAAATTAGAGAAAGGGTGGGAGAGAAAAACAGAAAGGAAGAAGAACAAGAGAGGAGATAGAATAGAGATAGGTTGTAGAGTGCACATGGGAATTATTAAGATAAAACTTACTTGGAAATGGATGTGTAGCGTTCGATCATATAATAATATAAATAATATATATATATGTATATATATATATATATATACATATATATACATACCTTGACAACTGATGTTGGTGTGTTTACATCCCCGTAACTTAGCGGTTTGGCAAAAGAGACTGATAGAATAAGTACTAGGCTTACAAAGAATAAGTCCTGGGGTCGATTTGCTCGACTAAAGGCAGTGCTCCAGCATGGCCACAGTCAAATGACTGAAACAAGTAAAAGAGTACCTACATATATATGTATATATACATGCATATATGGGTATAGGATGTAAAAAAAATGTGAACAAAGTGAGAAACGAGAACATATAAAACAGGCTTGCTTTAATTTCCATCTACCAGATCCACTGACAAGGCTTTGGCTGGCCCAGGGATATAGCCGAAGACACTTACTCAAGGTGCCATGCAGTGGGAATGAACCCAGAACCATGTGGTCCGGAAGCAAACTTCTTACCACCCAGCCACACCCCCTTGTCAATTTAGTTCTTTGTTTCTTTCTTTTAGTGGTGTTTGGATGGGTGACAATGATGCGGTGGTGGTATCATGAGGTGTCCTTGATGTTTAGGTGTTGTGTATGTATGTGGTGGTGGTGGTGGTGGTGGTGGTGGCATGGGGGTTAGTGAGGATGGCGGGAGAGGTGGAGGGGGGAGGTTAATGGTGCAGCTTGATCTCTCTCTCCTTTTTTTTTAAACTACAAAGACACCCAGCTGTGTGGGAACCACAGAGGTTGATCTCTGGCTCTATTAGTGCAGCAGCAGCAGCAATATCAACAACAACAACAACAACATCAACAATAATAATAATAATAATAATAACAATAATAAGGTCCTAATCAGTACCTCCAGCTAGGCTACTAAGAGCTTCTAGGTATTTGACCTTTTAGTTTGGTCATTTTAGATTCAGCTGACCTCATTCCTGGGAGGGGGGGGTGACATGAGATGGCGGGGATAGGGTGGTGGTGAGGCTGGTTCTTACTTACATCCAGCATCCAACTCAATGCTCTATTGTTTTTGTATTTTTGTTTGTTGTTTTTTTTTTATTATCCTTTATATCATAAGAGCAGAGCAGGAGGCTGAGTGAAAAGAACCAGTTAGCAGTGGCGGTGGGGTGAGGGGTGGAAGGTAGAGA
>NC_043013.1:12444349-12484349 GCF_006345805.1 Octopus sinensis
ATCATTATATTAAACTGAATACAAGTGGGTACTTCAGGGTGGTTGCTTGACATGTTAGAAACAGCAGCCAAGTTTTCCCTCAGATCTCCCCACTCACTGTTTTAAGAATAGGAAATATGTACATTCAATATTATAAATGCATCTAATCTGACTGGGTGGTCACTGCTGGAACACTTTTGAAACATAGGACTGCTCTATCAGGACTGACCTAACTTGGAGCTAAACAAAGAACAACGACCTCCTACACCACCCCACCTCAATATTGCATCATCATCATCATCATCATCATCCACTACTCCTAATTCTGCCATTACTACTACTATCACAACTATTTCCACCACCACCACTATCACGATCACTACTAACTAGTACTACTACCACCACTACTCCTATCACCACCACTACATAGCTTTAATGACCCCCTCCTTTAGTTAACGATGGCAATCCCTGATATTTGAAACCAAGTACCTCAAATACTTTGACACCTGTGTTACAGTAGGGTAACGAGCATAGTTAGAGTAATGTTAATTACATCATTGCTGGTGGTGGTGGTGGTGGTGGTGTGACTAGTTAGTGCTGCCCTAACCTCCTTCTGGCAACCACTCCTCCACCACCATTCCCCTCGCCCTTCCCTGTTATTCCCAGAGAGACCACGAAGCCTTGAAGTTTTGGTAAGGCTTCCCCTTATGTATGTCTGTAAGTGTTGTGGATTCTACAAGTCGGCCCTTGGGCCGACCAATCCTTGGTGAGAAAATGTATGGAAACCTGTTGTGGACATTTTGTTTGTTTGTTTGCTTAATGGATGTTTTATCTTTTATCCATAGTGGCATTGCTTAGATAGTGGCAGGGGGATGGAGTGGAGTTATTGGGTGGGTGGGGGTTAGGATTTTTGCAGTTGGGTGCCCTTCCTGTCACTAACCTGTTTGTAGTTTAGAAATTTTATATATGTATGTTTGTTTGTGTGTATATTTGTGTGTGTGTGTGTGTGTGTGTGTGTGTGAGGGAACAACAAACAGGTTTATTAGTTTGACGCTCAAGAAGAATGGAAAAGTCATTGACATTTCAAGCCTATGCTCTTCGTCAGAAAGGCTTGAGGGGAGGGGAAAAATGGAGAGAGAACAAAAAAATAAAAACAGAGAGAGAAAAAAATGTGTGGCTTGTTTTTAAAGCCTGATAGTTATTCTATAGTCTCACTTGCCAGACTGCTAGGTTATGGCAACACCAGTTTTAAGCAGTGATGGGGGACAAAGAGAGAATGAAACACACACACACACACACATATACGATAGGCTTCTTTCTGTTTCTGTCTACTGAAGCCACTTAAGGCTCCGGTCGCCTTGAGGTTATAGTAGAAACACTTGCCCTTGGTGCCACGCAGTGGGACTGAACCTGGGACCATGTGGTTGGGAAGCAAGCTTCTTACTGCACAGCTACATCTTTTAACATGTGTTTTCTACACATTTCCGTGGTGCAGATGATTTCATAGGATCCCACAATCTGCAGGGCTGCACCGGGCCCTAATAATAGATTTCCCAGGTCTGTATCTGTTGCACACTTTTGCAGATGCATCTTATACAAATGTACATGATGAGCGTCATGTTATCTAAAGCCTATACACTTACACACACATATGTTAACAGACACATTAACACACACTCACACAGAGTATCAGGTTATTCGGACACATACAGTGTCGAGTTACCAGGATTGAAAACACTTATGCCACTCACAAATGAGGAAATATGCCTTTATGTGGTTATTTTGCCAGCTAGTAACAGCAGTCAAATCTCCTACGAATTATACTTAACTATCTGAAACTTAAAAATATAGCAAATAGCATAATGTCCCTTGTGTGTGTGTGTCTGTGTATTTATGTATGTATGTGTCTGCATATATATGTGTGTGTGTGTGTGGTGTGTGTGAAGGAGCATGGCTTAGTAGTTAGGGTATTTGGCTCGCGATCGTAAGGTCGTGAGTTCAATTCCTGGCAACGTGTTGTGTCCCTGAGTAAAACACTTTATTTCATGTTGCTCCAGTCCACTCAGCTGCTGACAAAAATGAGTAGTACCTGTAATTCAAGTGGGCCAGCCTTGTCCCATTCTGTGTCATGTTGAATCTCCCTGAGAACTAACGTTATGGGTACGCGTCTGTGGAGTGCCCAACCACTTGCACGTTACTTTCACAAGCAAGCTGTTCTGTTGATCATATCAGCTGGGACCTTCGTCATCATAGCCGACAGAATGCTCCTTCATATATATATGTGTGGTAAATAAACTGCCGTCTAAATTACACAAAATGAAAATGACACAAATCTCATTTTAACAGATTATATTTACCCAAATTACAAGTGTCTTCAACTATAGCCCTCAAGTCAACCATTCTGTTGTGAGTAGCATTGGTAGACGGAGACTGAAAGAAGCCCGTCATGTGTGTGTGTGTCTGTGTTTGTCCCCCACCACCACTTGAGAACCAGTGTTGGTGTGTTTATATCCCTATAACTTAACAGTTTGACAAAAGACCCTGATAAAATAAGTACCCCCTTTTTCTAAATAAAGGCACAGGAGTGGTTGTGTGGTAAGTAGCTTGCTTACCAACCACATGGTTCCGGGTTCAATCCCACTGCGTGACACCTTGGGCAAATGTCTTCTACTCTAGCCTCGGGCCAACCAAGGCTTTGTGAGTGGATTTGGTAGACGGAAACTGAAAGAAGCCCGTCATATATATATATATATATGTGTGTGTGTGTTTATGTGTCTGTGTTTGTCCCCACCCCCAACATCACTTGACAACTGATGCTGGTGTGCTTGCATCCCCGTAACTTAGCGGTTCGGCAAAAGGGACCGATAGAATAAGTACTAGGCTTACAAAGAATAAGTTTTGGGGTTCATACATTTGACTAAGAAGATTGTTCAAGGCGTTGCCCCAGCATGGTCACAGCCTAATATAGAAAGACAGACAGACAGACAGGCACATAGATGAACAGACAGACAGACAGATAGATATATGAACAGACTGATGGACAAATGTTGGTTTCCAATGCTGCATCATGAATTTCTATTCCCTCATTAACTTTGGTATTTCCTAAAGAGAAAGCAAACACACACAAACACTTGTTCACTCCATAATTGACACAGTGCAAAGGCAGAAATTTTTCCGTTTCCATAATATTATATTTAATGCATTGTAAAGCTTTGACTTATGGCATGTAACTTTATTACTGTCACTCATTTTTATTATTATATATCAAGGTTGAAAGGTACGAAAGGGTGCAAATTGTGTCGAACATCAAACTATTTGATATTAGCATTACCATTAATTGTTAGCTAATTAGCATTAAATTAGCATTTTTGGTGATGAATTGAAAATTATTCGATAATTAATATTTTACTGTTATAGTCTATTGAGGAACTGTGTACCTTGTCAAACTAGCAGTGTATCTATGCATTTGTGTGTTTGTGTGTTTGTGTGCAAATATATATGTGTGTATATTATATATATATATATGTATGTATATATACTTATAGGAGTGGCTGTGTGGTAAGTAGCTTGCTTATGAACCGCATGGTTCTGGGTTCAGTCCCACTGCGTGGTACCTTGGGCAAGTGTCTTCTACTATAACCTCGGGCCCACCAAAGCCTTGTGAGTGGATTTGGTAGACGGAAACTGAAAGAAACCCGTTGTATATATATATATATATATATATATATATATATGTTTGTGTGTCTGTGTTTGTCCCCCCAACATCGCTTGACAACCGATGCTGGTGTGTTTACTTCCCCATAACTTAGCGGTTTGGCAAAAGAGACCAATAGAATAAGTACTAGGCTTACAAAGAATAAGTCCTGGGGGTTGATTTGCTCGACTAATGGCGGTGCTCCAGCATGGCCTCAGTCAAATGACTGAAACAAGTAAGAGAGTAAAAAGTGTATATATATATATATATATATATTCTTTTATTCTTTTGCTTGTTTCTGTCATTTGCTGGAGCATCATGTTATGATGATTTTAGTCAAACAAATCGACCCCAGAACTTATTTTTTAAGCCTAGTACTTATTTTATCAGTCGGTTTTGCTGAACTACTAAGTTACGTGCACACACCAACACCAGTTGCCAAATGTGGGCGCTTTGAGATACTATCATGGTTCCTTGGTCTGCTTTCATTCTGACATTCTCTCTCCCTGTATATATGTAATATATATATACATATATATATATATACACACACACACACACACAGACACTAAGACACACACATAGATATATGCATACATACATACACACACACATATATATATAAATATATACTCTGTAATGTGGTTGGCATTAGGAAGGGCATCCGACTGTAGGACCAGGCCAAATCAGACTGCTATATATGTACATGTGTGTGTGGTGTGTGTGTCTGTATGTTTGTATATATACACATGTACTCACCTATGTGTATACATGTATTAATTTCCTTCATTTCATGTGTGTGTGTGTGTGCAATATATGCGTCTTCATATATGTATATGTAAGTACACTCTGATTTTTTTTACTTTCCCTCCAGTTCACCCAGATGAAACTAAATCCTTGTGTCTTGTTTTTCTCAGACAGTTGTGAGCTGTGTGTGTGTGTGTTTGTGTGTAGGTGACATGTTTTCCATCTCTCCCAACAGAATGGTAGAGAATACATGGATGAGGTGTCAGATGTGTGACTACTAGAACCTCAAATGTGGGGGCTTTGGGATGTTATCATCGTTCCTTGGTCTGCTTATATTCTCACTTCTCTCTCTCTCTCTCTATATATATATATATATATATATATTCTTTTACTTGTTTCAGTCATCAACTGATGCTGGTGTGTTTACGTCCCCGTAACTTAGCGGTTCAGCAAAAAAGACCTATAGAATAAGTACTAGGCTTACAAAGAATAAGTCCTGGGGTCGATTTGCTCGACTAAAAGCGGTGCTCCAGCATGGCCACAGTCAAATGACTGAAACAAGTAAATGAAAAAATAAATATATATATATATACACACACACACACACACACACATACTTACCACATGGTCCTCTGTTGTCTTGCCTCCCCTTCAGCACTACCATCTTCTCATATTTAATCCCTCACCTATTTCTTAGTGCAGTCAACCCTGTGTTTCATATTTCCTACCCACTCCCTACACACACATTCCTCTTCAGGCTTCCATTTCAATGTGATATGTGTATATGTACATATGAGTGTGTGTATATATATATATATATATGTGTGCATGTGTATAAACCACCTCCTTCCTTCATCCACACCATCCAGATTTTACCCTCTTCTTCTTCTACTTCTTCACCTTCCTACCCCCCCCCCTGGTCTTCTTCCTCCTGTCCTTTATTTATTCTCATCAATCTACTGGTAGCCTCTGTTTCAGTCCCTAAAGGTAAGAGGAAGAATGAATCTGGGAGATAGGCACTGCCACTATATTCTATCCACACCACCACCATCACCACCACCACCATCACCACCTCTATCATTATCACCATCATCATCATCATTCTAATGGTCATCATCATCATCATCATCATCATCATGGTCATGGTAGCCATTACCTTTCAACCCCCTGCTAGTTTCTCACCCCCCCCCCAATCACTCTGGCATTTTCATCATAGCCAGCCAGGCATCTACTTAAACCACCTTTGTTCCTGTCTTGGAACCCCCACTGGGAGCAAATTCATTTATTTACCTTCACCCCCCCCCCCCACACCATTCATCTTGGTTCACCTCTCACCTCCACTCAAGTCTGCTAGCAGAGTGTCGTTGGTGGAATCACCACTTCTTACCTACCTATCAGCAGCAACATACCAACCCTGTAATTCTTTCTTGTAAGCGCCCCCCCATCCCCACTGAACACCTTTTAGTGTGTGTGTGTGTGTGTGTGTGTGTGTGTGTGTGTGTGTGTGTTGTTCTTGACTCTCAGCAAGCCATTACCTTTCAACAATCTGCTCTTTGTTTCCCAAAGGGGTCAGAGAGAGTGAGAGAGAGAGAGAGAGAGAGAGAAGAGTATCCAAGAGATAGTGCCAGTCTCCCTCGTCTCCCTTATATTGTATAGAAAAAGGGGGTATGTCTTACAAGGCAACTTGGCCTGTTCAACATGGAATTTCAAAGTCCCTCAAACAAAACCCCATCCCCTTCTCTTACCCTCTTTTTCAAAACAGGGACCACATTGAATTCAGCTAGCTACCTCAATCATGGAAGCACTATGTGGTCACTCGACTGGCTAGAAATAGCTGCCAAATATCTTCCGTATTACACCCTATCATTTTGTAAAATATAAGGAGGATATATCAGATCAGTGGTTCTCAACAGTGGCCCATAAAAGATTTTATTGTCAAAATTTATGTATTCAACTGTATACAACCTGAGCACTGTATACAACAATTTCTTTCTTTCATATATAATACACAAAATATTTAGTAATTTTGGATCTTTTCGGTTTGAACAGCAGTTTTTTCTAGCGGTGTCATATGAAATTGTCACCCATAATTATGACCCTAGTATCGATCTATTGCATTTCAATCTGTTTTAGAGTTAGGGTTAAGTTAGGGTTGGTTAGGGTTAGGGGTGGGGGAAAGGTATCTTTTTTTCTTCACAAATGTAAATAAACCCAATCTGTTTCTTAAACGAGGGACATTCATACAGCACAGAATGTTTTTACCTCAATAGATGTCATTGATTGGTTGAAATTGCAGAAATTGAAGAAAAGAACAACAAATATCTTTTAAACAACGAAAAAACAGAGTACAAGACATACAACACAAGGAATATTATGGGGGTTTAGTTCACAGGTGATCCAAACAATTACGTATGCTAGGTAAGTGCTGTAAAGGATTACTGGGTCTCCAAGGTTATAGCCAAGACAGTAGTTATGGAGCCATTACAGATTTCCGATGCAGTGGATATATAATTGTTAAAGAGGTCAACAGACATTATGACAAGACAGACACCTCAAGTCGTATACAATATTATTATTTTTTCCAATAATAATAATGTATATGACTTGTGATGTTTGCCTTGCCTTAATGTTTGTTGTCCTTTTCAACAATTATATATATATATATATATATATATAGGTATAGGAGTGGCTAGCTTACGAACCACATGGATCTGGGTTCAGTCCCACTGCGTGGCACCTTGGGCAAGTGTCTTTTTCTATTGCCTCGGGCTGACCAAAGCCTTGTGAGTGGATTTGGTAGGCAGAAACTGAAAGAAGCCCGTCGTATATATATATATATATATATATATATTTTTTTTTTTTGTACTTGTTTCAGTCATTTGACTGCGGCCATGCTGGAGCACCGCCTTTAGAGTGGTGAAAGAGTACAGCAGGGATCACCACCTCCTGCCGGAGCCTCGTGGAGCTTTTAGGTGTTTTTCGCTCAATAAACACACACAACGCCCGGTCTGGGAATCGAAACCGCGATCCTCCGACCGCAAGTCCGCTGCCCTAACCACTAGGCCATTGCGCCTATATATATATACGACGGGCTTCTGTGTGTATATGTTTGTGTGTCTTTGTTTGTCCCCCCCCCAATATCACTTGATAACCAATGGTGGTGTGTTTACGTCTCCGTAACTTAGCGGCTCAGATAGAATAAGGCTTCCAAAGAATAAGTCCTGAGGTCAATTTATTCAACTAAAGGTGGTGCTCCAGCATGGCTGCAATCAAATGCCTGAAACAAGTAAAAGAGTATTTCATACAAACACAGTAAAAACACACACACACACACACACATATATGATGGGCTTCTTTCAGTTTCCATATACCAAATCCAGTCGCAAGGCTCTGGTCAGACCGAGGCTATAGCAGAAGACTCTTTGCCCAAGGTGCCACACAGTGGGACTGAACCCAGAACCATGTAGCTGAAAAGCAGTATAGATATATGTTTGTCTATCTGTCTGTCTGTATCTATAGATAGATAGATATAGTTATCAAAATAAGCCTTGTCATCATTTCATAGCTCCATAACTGCCCACCACCACCAACCACCATCTAAACCCCCCACCCCCACCTATCTCAGTACCATTTTTCTCTCCCATAATGTAATTTAGTGAGGATTATTATTGTACCTTATTTTGCACTTGTTTGCCCTCATTTTCTCACCCTCCATCTCCCCCTCGCTCTCTTCCTTTCACTCTCTATTCTTTTTTTCCATGAGATAGTGGACTGTCATAGCACCAGCAGTAGCAGCAGCAGCAGCAGCAGCAGTAGTAGTTAAAGCTGTATTTTATTTGTTGTTGTTGTTGTTTTGATGGCATATTAAGTTCCTGACTTCCTCTCATCTCAACAGTTGACTTACTGTTTTATTATTAAATTAATCTTAATTCACTGATGGAGTTTTTTTTTGGGGGGGGGGGGGTCTTTTTTTGTTCCTCTACCTCCTCCTTCTCCCCCTCTCTAAAGGCCTCTCTCTCTCTCTTGCTATATTTTTCTATTGTAAATCCATAGTGTTTTTTTCATCTCCCTGTCTCTATAAGCACACACCTCTAAATTACTTTCTCTCACCCTCCCCATCTCTCTCTCTCTCTCTCTCTGTCTCTCTTTGTAATTTAGCTTTTCCTTGGAAAAACTTTTCCTATTTATTGTATCTCCCTCATGCTCTCTCTCTCTCTCCCTTTTTTACTGTTACTTTCTCTCTCTCTCTCTCTCTATCACTCACTTATATGAATGCACATTTCTCCTCTCTCACATTTTTCTATTGTAAATCTATAGTGTCTCTCTCTCTCTCTCTCTCTCTCTCTCTCACACACACACACACACACACAAACACATACATTCACACCCAAATTCTTTCCTCTCATCCTTTCCCTCTCTCTAACTCAGCTATTCCTAAAAACTTTTCCTATGGCTGTCATCTTCCCCCCACTCCCCACTCTTGCTCTCCCTATTCCAGTACCTAACTACCAGGCACTGAACGAGTCACATCACATGCCTCTGCTATGCACCTAGTCACATGACATCATTCTATCATAGAGCTGGTCACAGTGCACGACTTGTATTATGTCTGTTACACCATGTCACATATGCCTTGTGGTACAAGTCCACCTTGTTATACACCACATCTGTTTATTATGTTATGCTTAATTTATACAACCACACCTGACATACCTTCTACAGTCAGTCATACAAACACTGATATGTGGCATCTCACCTGTTTTCTACTAGTTGCAGCCCTTGTTTGTCACATCACACCTGTCTTATACAACCCATAAAACAACACCTCACTGTCACACTACACCTGTCTGTTACACCACACCTGTCTCTCACACCACACCTGTCTATGACAACAATTCCTGTTTGTCAAACTACATCTCTGTCACACCACACCTGTCTCTGACTGTCACAATACATTTGTCTGTCACATTCCTGTCTGTCACAATACATTTGTCTGTCACACCACACCTATCTACCATACCACACCTGCCTGTTTAACCATACTTGTCCTATACAGCCAGTCAAACAACACCTGACTGTTACACCACACCTGTCTTCTATCATGAATCAATTAACACCTGTCTAATGCACTATAATATAGACAATGGGCTATATACCTGTTGTAATTTAGTCATCCATAATCTGATATGATGTTTCGGAATAATATTCCTTCTTCAGATATTTTTAGAAGGAATATTATTCCGAAATATCATATCAGACTATGGATGACTAAACTACAACAGGTATATAGCCCATTGTCTATATTATTGTGCATTGCTGTACCATTCAAAACTTTTTATTCTTTACACACAATACACAATGCTTCAAGTGAACTACAATACTCTCCTATATATATATATATATATATATATATACACACACACACTCATATATCATAAATATGAGGGTAATAAATTACAATAATTTATTACGAGTGGTTAGCATGCATAAATAAAAGTGATAAGGCAACATATTTTTGAAAAATATAAGAGTGTATAAAATATTTTTATACACAAAGAGGGGACCATTGACAGGATCCTTACATGCTAAAAAGGCCAGTTAAGACCTAAACCTCATGAATTCTCTTTTTCGTGGTTTAGGTTTTAACTGGCCTTTTTAGCATGTAAGGTGTCCTATCAGTGGTGCATAAAAGTTTTATACATTCATATATGTGTGTGTGTGTGTGTGTGTCGGTTTGTCCCCCATAACTGCATCACAACCAGTGTTGATGTATTTATGTCCCTGTAATCTAGCGGTTCAGCAAAAGAGACTGTTAGATATGAATAACAGGTTTAAGAATAAAAATTTTTTTCAAAGTGCTGCTCCAGCATGGGCTGTATTGAAATGACCAAAACAAGTTGCAGAAAGGCAGAAGACAGTGCCTAGTTATCCTCTCTGCCCTCCCAAGAGCCAAGTAGTGGTCATGGCTGTAATGTCTTTGATCATTGCTTCACTCGAATCCAGGTTGACCCAGGCCTAGACAACAATAATACTAACATTGTTGAGAAGGAGGGCTTTGGGTTGTCCCGAAAAGGGTCATTTGTTGTATCCCCCTTTTTTTCTATTCCCTACTTTTGTTTTCCACTGAATAATTAAAACAGTGGAGAGCACCTCCATCTGACCATTCTTGATAATGGTATGTGTGTGAAAGTGTATATATGTGTGTGTTTGTATGTGTGAGAGTGTTCATGCGTGTGTGTGTCTTAGTGTGTGCATATATATGAGAGTGTGTATACATTGTTTTTGTGTGTGAGTGTGTGCTTGTATGTGGGAGGGTGTGTGTATGTGTATGAGTGTGTATGTGTTATTTATTTATTGCCCACAAGGAGCTAAACATTGAGGGGACAAACAAGGACAGACAAAGGGATTAAGTCTATTAGATTGACCTCAGTGCGTAACTGGTACTTAATTTATCGACCCCGAAAAGACGAAAGGCAAAGTCGACCTCGGCGGAATTTGAACTCAGAACGTAACGGCTGACGAAATACCTATTTCTTTACTACCCACAAGGGGCTAAGCACAGAGGGGACAAACAAGGACAGACAAACGGATTAAGTCAATTACATCGACTCCAGTGCGTAACTGGTACTTAATTTATTGACCCCGAAAGGATGAAAGGCAAAGTCGACCTCAGCGGAATTTGAACTCAGAACGTAACGGCAGACGAAATACCGCTAAGCATTTCGCCTGGCGTGCTAACATCTCTACCAGCTCGCCGCCTTCAATGAGTGTGTATGTTTGTGTGTGAGTGTGTGCTTGTATGGGTGAGCGTGTATGTGTAGTTCTGTATACGTTTGCCAATGTATGTGTTGTGTGTATATATATATATGTGTGTGTGTATATGTGAAGGCCGAGAGAGCGAGGGGGTGGTTGTTTCTCAGTGTCTGAGAAGCAGATAGTTGCAGTATGTGTGTGTGTGTGTGCATGCATGTTTGCATGCATGCATGCATGTCTGTCTGTTTGTCTGTCTCCGGTGCAGTGCAGGGTTGCACACTTAGATTAATCACAGAAAAGAGGTGAAATCATTTTAAAACACTGATTAAAGAATAATAATAATAATAATAATAAATGCAATGTGTGTTAAGATGGGTGAATAGGGGGTGGTAGGGTAGGTTTGGGTTTTGTGTGTGTGTGTGTATGTGTGTGTGTGTGTAGTTGTGTGTTCTGTAGATATGTGTGTAGGTGTATTGTTGTGTGTATGCAGATGTGTGTGAAGACGTGTGCACATGCAGATGTGTAGTGTGTGCATGCGTAGTTATATGTGTGTGTAGATATGTGGCTTGAGTGCATGTGTGTGTGTGTGTGTGTATATGTGTGTGTGTGTGTGTGTGTGTATGTGTGTGTGTGTGTGTGTGTATGTGTGTGTTTTTGATCAAATTTTCAAAGTTGGCGATTATTGAATACTGTTTAGCTATATATTTTATTGAAATGCATGGACTGCAGTAATTGTGGTTGTTGTTGTTGATGTTGTTGGTGGCAGTGGTGGTGGTGGTGGTGGTGGTGTGGTGGTGGTGGTGGTGGTGGTGTGTGGTGGTGGTGGTGATTCAAGTGCTGTTTTTTTTTTAATGTTTGTTAATGGTTGTTTTGTTGTTTAGGTTGTTGTTGTTTGTGGTGATAGAGGTGTTGGTCCTTGTGCAGTGACTGTTAGTATCTACCACGTACCTCGTTCGTTGTTCTGGTGGTGGTAGTAGTAGTTGTAGTAGTAGTAGTAGTAGTAGTAGCGGTGGTGGTGGGGTGTGAAGGTCGTGGTCATAGTGGTGGTATTTATTTACCTTGTTTGTTTGTGACTTGTTGTTGGTGGTGGTGGTAGTGGTGGTGGTGGTTGTGCTGTTAATGAGTTCATTATTGTGGATGTTAAATGCTGTTAATGTGGTTGCAATGGTGGTGGTGGTGGTGGTGGCGGCAGTGGTGGTAGTGGTGGTAGTGGTGGTGGTGGTTGCGTCAGTGATGGCTAATGATGTTCTTGTTGTTTATTGTTTTTTTTATCTTTTGTGTACTTTTTTTTTTGTTTGTTTATTTCAAATTAAAATAATTTTAGTGATAGAATTTCAATATAGTAATTGTACTGCGAACAACAATAATGATGTTTGTGGTAATAACTCGTGGTGGTGGTGGTGGTGGTGGTGGTGGTGGTGGTAGTGGTGGCAGTGGTAGCACTGCTACTGCTGCTGCTGGTAATAGTTTATGGTAAAAATGTGGTAGGTAATAGCAGATTTGGTTGCTTTTTCTAGCAAGTTCAGTGACCACATAGAGGCTAACTCATTGACTATTCTTTTCTACTCTTAGGCACAATGCCCGAAATTTTGGGGCAGCTGTCCAGTCGATTATATCAACCCCAGTGCGCAACTGATACTTAATTTATCGACCCTGAAAGGATGAAAGGCCAAATCGACCTCGGCAGAATTTGAACTCAGAACGTAGCGACAGATAAAATACCGCTAAGCATTTCACCTAGTGTGCTAACGTTTCTGCCAGTTTGCCATCTTTCACTCATTGACTGTTACCGTTGTTAGTGGTTGTGGTGATGGTATGGGTAGTGGTATTGTTGGTAACAGTGTGTTATGAGATGTGGTGGTGGTGACTAGACTTTATCTGTTATCTATTTCAGTCATTAAACTGCGACCATTCTGGGGCACTGCCGTTTTTTTTCCTTAAGCTTGATACTTGTTCCATCAGCCTCTTTTTGCTGGACCACTAAGTTACAGGGATGTAAACAAACCAACACCAGTTGTTAACCTGTGGTGGGGGACAAACCGACACACATATATACAGTGGGCTTCTTTCAGTTTTAATCTACCAAATCCACTCACAAGGCCATGACTAGTCCAAGGCTACTTGCTCAAGGCGACACACAGTGGGATTGAACCCAGAATCATGTGGTTGGGAAGCAAACTTCTCACCATACAGCCACATATATGTATATGTTTATATGTTTGCCCCCCCCCCGCCATGGCTTGACAACCGATGTTGGTGTGTTTATGTCCCCTTAACTTAGCAGTTCGACAGAAGAGACCAATATAGTAAGTACTTGGCTTACAAAGAATAACTCCTGAGGTTGATTTGTTCAGCTAAAGGTGGTGCTCCAGCATGGCCACAGTCAAATGACTGAAACAAATAAAAGAATATATATATATATATATATATATATATTTATATTTCTCTCCTTGTTTTATTCTGTGTCCTTTTCTGTAGAAGAGCATAGGCTCAAAACGTAAAAGACTTTTTCTATTCCTGAATGTTATACTAATACATCTGTTTGTTGTCTACACCACCTGTCTTTGTCTTTTTTCTTTTCGTAAACTCTCCCTATATATATATGTATATATATATATGATTTGCTAGAAATAGTTATGAAATGTCTTGCAAATCATGCTCTTACTGTCTTGAAAAAGCAGGACACATTGGATGGATTATTACACAATTTGACACCAGTACACAACTGGTACTTAATTTATCGACCCCCCCTAAAAGGATGGAAGGCAAAGTCGACCTTGGCGGAATTCCAAGTTGCATGTTTCCGGTCATCAGCTGGTAAACCAGGCCTCGTTTTCTTTTGAGTATTCAGAAAAATCATTTCAAATTTACAACATCTGTTTCAATAGCATTTTATTCAATACAGTCGTAAAAGATTGCATCATGATATACAATCCACCATCATCAGATAAAACTTTAAACAGGTAAGATTTTAAACATTGACCTGGACATAGCCAATGTTTGCTGGGATAGTGATGTACTAAGTTTTACATTTGAATTAGAAGGTGTGGTTTCAAGCCACAGCTTCTTAAAAGAAAATAAACGGGCATATGGCATAGTGGTTAAGTGCACGGGCTGCTAGCCCCAAGATTCCAAGTTCAATTCCAGGCAGTGACCTGAATAATAATAATAATAATGATAATAATAATGATGATAATAACATTGAAAAATACTTTAGGAATGAGAACCCAGGTTCAAAATTTTCCCCAAGACACCTGATGAAGGCTGGAGGGTATATCAGCTGAAACGTTGTGTTAACAACAAACAAAATGAGGACAAATATCCGTCAAAGGTAGGGTTGATTTGTTTGACTAAAACCCTTCAAAGTGATGCTAGAGCCTGGCCGCTATACGATATCTGAATCAAGTAAAAGAAGATAAAAAGAAGACATGTAGATAGATAGAAAGAGAGATAGATTGACAGGCACAACATGAAGCCAGGAATTGAACTCACGACTTTAGGATTGTGAACTGAACACCCTAACCACTATGCCACACGCCTTCTCTAGATTAACACACATACGCAAAGAGTGGCTGTGTGGTAAGTAGCTTGCTTACCAACCACATGGCTCAGGGTTCAGTCCCACTGTGTGGCACCTTAGGTAAGTGTCTTCTACTATAGCCCTTGTGAGTAGATTTTGTAGAGAGAAACTGAAAGAAGCCCATCATATATTATATATATATATAGTGAGAGTTTACGAAAAAAACAAAAGACGAAGACAGGTGGTGTACAAAACAAACAGATGTATTAGTATAACGCTCAGGAATAGAAAAAGTCTTTTACGTTTCGAGCCTACGCTCTTCTTCAGAAAGGGACACAGAAAAAAGCAAGGAGAGAAAACAAATGTGTGTAGTGGCTAACGATGGCATATATATATATATATATATATATATATATAATATTATATGTCTGTGTGTGTTTATTTCCCTACAATCACTTGACAACCGATGCTGGTGTGTTTACGTCCCCATAACATTAGCAGTTTCAGCAAAAGAGACTGATAGAATAAGTACTAGGCTTACAAAGAGTAAGTCCTGGGGGTCGATTTGTTCGACCAAAAGGCAGTGCTCCAGCATGGCCGCAGTCAAATGCCTGAAACAGATGAAAGAATAAAGGAATATCATCCACACACACATACACACACTGTGTTGTTTGGCTGGCTCCCCTCATTTGCTGACTGTGTCTCAAACAGCAGCCATGGAGGAGGGGGGGCAGTGTTTAGAGATTTTAAAGACAGATTAGGGGCAAGTGGAGAATAGCAGGTGAGGGAATTTGGAACTTGGAAGTCCTTTCTGATTTCTTCTTCCTTCAGAGTTATAAAATTCCTTTAGTCTACTGGTTGTGATGTGTGTGTGTGTGTGGTGTGTGTGTGTGTTTGCATTGCCTCTTTGTGTACCATTAGCTTCCTGTGAGCATATAGTGATGCTGGTGGTGGTGGTGGTGAGTGGGGCTCTGAGAGAGAGAGAGAGAGAGAGAGCAGAGTTGTGGAAGGAGGAGGTATGTAAAAGATGAAAGAGGAGAGAAGACTTAGGTATGAGGTGGAGGAGGAGGAGAAGAGGAAAGCAGTTTAATCATCACCTGCTAACCTGATGGGCAGAGGTAGGGGAAATGTTGACTGATAACCTGAGGAGGTGGTGGCAGAGGTGGGCAGATTTGGCTTTTGGTAAAGTTTTCTGCTTTTTTTTTTCTCCCCTGAGGGTATCTTTGGTGGCTCTGGCTGACGGTAGTTGTGGTGGTGGCGGCAGCGGTGCTGCTGCTGGTGTTGGGTACAAAGTGTTTCCACCCTAAATTCCTCTGGCTTCTGAATAGTTGCTGTACTGTTCCCAACAGTAAACGGTAAAAACAAGGCTGGATGAATTTCATTTGCTGTCACTGTTGTTTTTGATATTTTCCTTGATACAGCCCCAGCATCCAAGAGACCTACTTTACCCTCCCCCAATTCTTATTGGGACAAAATGCTTACTGGCATTTCTTTTAATCACATTTTTATGTTCTGAGAGCAAATTTTGCGGAGGCCAGCTTTACCAGGGCTGATGAAATAAAGTACTGGTTAGGTATTGGACATGATATAATCGATTCATCCCACCCCTTAAAATTGCTGGCTTTGTGCACAAATTAGAAAGAATTTATCATCATCGTCATTATTAAGGCGGCGAATTGGCAGAATCATTAGCACGCCAGCAAAAAATGCTAAACAGTGTTTCGTCTGCTGCTACATTCTGAGTTCAAATTCCACGGAGGTCAACTTTGCCTTTCATCCTTACAGGGTCGGTAAATAGAGTACCAGTTATATACTGGGAGTTGATGCAATCAACTGTCCCCGCCTCCTCCAAAATTGCTGCTATTGTGACAAAATTTGAAACCATTATTATCATTCTCATATATGGCAGCTTAGCTGGCAGAATGGTTAACACCCCAGGTGAAATGCTTACTGGTATTTTGTCTGCCACTACATTCTAAGTTCAAATTTCCCAGAGGTCAGCTTTGCTTTTCATCCTTTCAGGGTCAATAAATTTAGTACCAGCTGCATACTGAGGTCAATCTAATCAACTAGCACTCTCCCCCACGATTTCAGGTCTTGTGCTTGTAATAGAAATTATTATTATTATTATTATTATTATTATTATTATTATTTTTTTTTTTTTTTTTTTTTTTTTTTTGTTTTTCCAGTTTCAGCTCTTGAGCTGTGGCCATGCTGGGGCACCGCCATTGTGGTGAAAGAGTACAGCAGGGATCACCACCCCCTGCCAGAGCCTCGTAGAGCTTTTAGGTGTTTTCGCTCAATAAACACACACAACGCCCAGTCTGAGAATCGAAACCTCGATCCTGCGACCGCGAGTCCGCTGCCCTAACCACTAGGCCATTGCGCCTCTTATTATTATTATTATTATTATTATTTCGAACCAAACCTAATTCAAATTCTCCATTAATTTCAAATGTAAGACATACTACATCACAATCCCAGCAAACATTATCCCTGCCCAGGTCGATGTTTAAAAATCTTACCTGTTTAAAATTTCACCTGATGATGGTGGACTCTATATCACGATGTAATCTTTTATGACTGCATTGAATAAAATGCTACCAAAACAATAGTTGTCCTAAATTTTAAACTCCATGGCTCTGGGTTCAGTCCCACTGTGTGACTCCTTGGGCAAGTGTCTTCTACTGTAGCCTCGGGCTGACCAAAGCCTTGTGAGTGGATTTGGTAGACAGACACTGAAAGAAGCCCCTCATATATATGTATATTTTATGTATGTCTTTGTGTCTGTGTTTGGTCCCTCCACCATTGCCTGACAACCGATGTTGGTGTGTTTACATCTCCCATAACTTAGTTGTTCAGTGTAAGAGACCGATATAATGTAAGTACTAGGCTTACAAAGAATAAGTCTTGGGGTTCCATAGCTTCCACTAAGAACCCTCTAAGGTGGTGCTTTAGCATAGTTGCACTCAAAATGACTGAAACAAGTAAAAGAATATCAAAATAATGACATACACACATGCTAGCGTGGGAAAATGGAACGGAAATGCATCATCCTTGGACAGCGTTGAGATCTGTCCCCGCCCACCCAACCCCATCTCCCTATGTTAAAAGTGAGATTTACCTGCTATTTTTTGCAGATTGATTTACCATGCAGCTAATTTGTAGTGTGTGTTTTAAGGGATGTTTGGCTGCTATTTCTAGCAGCTCTGGGACTACATTAATCCAGTGTCCTTCCTTTTCTTCATTTGTAGTATGTGATTTAAATGAGATTTACCTGCTATTTCTAGCAGATTGAGTTACCATGTAGTCAATTTGTAGTGTTTTAAGAGATATCTGACTGGTATTTCTAGCAGCTCCAGGACAACATTAATTCAATATGTCCTTTTTCTTAATTTGTAGTCTGTGATGTGAGATTTGGCTGCTGTTTCTAGCAGATTGAGTTACCATGTAGTCAGTTAGTAGTATTTTAAGGGGTATTTGACTGCTATTTCTAGCAGCTCCAGGACTACATTAATCAAATATGTCCATCTTTTTCTTAATTTGTACCATGTAATTTAAATGAGATTTGGCTGCTATTTCTAACAGATCTGAGACTACATTAATCCAGTGTGCCCTTCTTTCTTAACCTGAAATATGTGGGTGATTTAACCCTTTTGTTATATTCCATAGGCGTGGCTGTGTGGTAAGAAGCTTGCTTCCAAACCACATGGTTCTGGGATCTGTCTCATCGCATGGCACCTTGGGAAAGTGTTTTCTAATATAGCCTTAGGCCAACCAGAGCCTTGTGAGTGGATTTGGTTGACGGAAGCTGGAAGAAGCATGTCGTGTGTGTGTGTGTGTGTGTGTGTATTTGTGTTCCTGTCTGTGTTTGCCTCCACCATCATCACTCGACAACCAATAGTGGCGTGTTCATGTCTCCGTAACTTAGCAGTTCAGCGTTAGAGACTGATTGAACGAGTGCTGGGCTAACAAAGAATAAGTCCTGAGATTGATCTCTTCAACTGAAAAAAAACCCAAAAAACTTTTGAAGACGGTGCTCCAGCATGGCCGATGACTGAAACCAGTAAAAGAATATTCCTGTTGAAATATCACTTTTGTTTCAATTAATTTTGATTAACAATGAAGAATTTGGTGAGGCATCTTCCTCATTTACTAAGCTGATGTTTGGCACCTGAATTAACAATGAGAATTTTGCTGGGATCTTTCAATTTACATCACTTTGAAACAAGGTCTTATCATAGAATTGGTTGGTGGAGGGTCAGCTTCAGGCATGTTGGTATCAAAAGGGTTATGTGAGATTTGGCTGCTGTTTCTAGCAAGTCGAGTCACCATGTTGTCCCTCCTTCTTTATTGGTGGTGGTGGTGGTGGAGGATAAATTCCCAAGCTATGAAGTGTGTTTAATGGCGGTGGTACCAACCAACCAACCAGCATTGTGGTAAGTGGTTGTGGCGGTGACAGTGAAGTGATGGCTCTGAAGGTAATCTGAGGTGTTTTTCAAAAGTTTTAGGATGTGAGTAAGAGAGGTAAGGGGGTTGGATAGAAAAGACAAATTCCCCCCTTGTCTGATGGTGGTGGTGGTGGTGGAATGGTGGGAATTGTACTGGAAGAGCCATTCCACCACTATCACAGAGGGGAGTGGCAGTGTAAAAGCAGGTGTGATGATGATGGTGGCGGCGGTGGTGGTGGTGGTGGTGGTGGTGGCGGGGGGGAGAAGGCTTGTAAAATTGGTATTCATTGGAACTTAGTTGTTAGTTCTCTCTCATTCCTCCTCCTCCTCCTCTCTCTATCTCTCTCTCTCTAGTTCTCCCTACTTCATCTTCATTTTTTTCTCCATCACTATTACCTTCTTTCTCTCTCTCTCTTCTCTCTCTCTCTCTCTCTCTTCGTCTCCCTTTCTATCTCTCTCTCTCCTCTCCATTACTCTCTTTCTCTACCTTCATCACCCATCCTTTTCTCTCTGGTCCCTCTATCTCTTTCTCTCTCTCTCCTCTCCATCTTCATCCCTCATAATCCCTCTCCATCGCTACCACCCCGCATCCTTTCTCTCTCTCTCTCTCTCCCTCTCTCTCTCTTCCTCCCTCCCTCTCTCTCCCCCTCTCTCTTCCTCTCTCCCTCTCTCTTCCTCTCTCCAGTTAACTCTTCTATATGTCAGCAGTTAAGTCACTAGGATCACATGAAACATATGTAAGGTTACATTTAATGAGAGAAAGGTAGGGAGAGAGAGAGAGAGAGAGAGAGAAATAAAGTAGTGGTGGGGAGAGGTATACGTTGCATGGTGGCAATTACCTATTTCCTGTTCTTTCCATCTCCTCACCCTTCCCCCCCCCCATCACTGTCATCTTCCATTCTTTCCCAGCCACATCAGCACAGTATGATGACAACCCACAGTGATAATGATGGAGGTGATGATGATGATGCTGAGGATGATATGATGATGATGATGATGATGATGATGGTGGTGGTGGTGGTGAGGCACATAGATGTGGAATAGGAAGAAACAGAAGTCCTGTTTATTTCCCTCTCTTCTTGTATTGTGTACCTACCTCTACCTAAAACCATACCTTTTTCACTGACTGATCTGATCTGGTGGGTGGAGGCACCATCCACCCCTGTGTCTGTGTGTCCCCCTTCCTTATCCCCCCCCCCCCGAAACCTACCTCTCCCACATTACTATGTTCGCTCCCTCCACTTTGTTACTTACTTGCAACAACCCTCCTTATCACCACTACCACTTCTCCCTCTCAGTACACACGCACATGCACTCAGATATATACATACATATATACATACATATATATATATATATATATATATTTACATACACACACATATATATATATATGTTCATACATATGCACATATGTTAACATATATATTCTTTTATTTGTTTCAGTCATTTGACTGCAGCCATGCTGGAGCACCACCTTTAGTCCAACAAATCAACCCCAGGACTTATTATTCGTTAATCTAGTACTTATTCTATCAGTCTCTTTTGCCGAACCACTATGTTATGGGGACGTAAACACACCAACTCCGGTTGTCAAGCAATAGTGGGGGAGACAGACACAGGAACATACACATATATATATGACGGGCTTCTTTCAGTTTCCGTCTACCAAATCCACTCACAAGGTTTTGGTTGGCCCGAGGTTATAATAGAAGACACTTGTCAAAAGTGCCACACTGTGGGACTGAACCCAGAACCACTTCTACACCTTATATATATCTATATATATATATATACACATGCATATATACTCACATACATATGTATATATGTCCACATACATAAACACACACATGCACATATTTATATATTTATTATAACTGTTCTATATCCTACCTTCAACTGATGACTTGAACAAACCTCCCACCCATGGCAAACCCTCATTGCCCTTCTATCATAATTAGCTTGATACCTTCATCAATTTAAACAGTCTGCCCACCACACACACATACACACTCTCTCCTATTTGGCTAATGGTGGTATTCAACCCCCTCTCCCCTCCCGTTAAATGCCACCCCTACACTGCCCCACACCAGTCATTGACCTAATGGTTATAATTGAAACCACAGCCAATTAATATCATCACCACTACTACTACTACTACTACCACCACCACCACCACCACCACCACCACTACTACTACTACTACTACTACTACCACCACCACCACCACCACTACTACTACTACTACTACTACCACCACCACCACCACCACCACCACTACTACTACTACTACTACTACCACCACCACCACCACCACCACCACTACTACTACTACTACTACTACTACTACCACTAGTTCTGTTCTTAGAATATTTATCTACCTTCACCAACTAACCTTTACCAAGCTAGTGGAGGTGGGCGGTGGCTGTCTGTGGTTGTCTGACCTGCTGGAAAAAATGGCTAATTCCTCCCTCAAAATGTCACATTAGATGGGACAAAGGTGGATTTTGATGCTCATGAAATACACAAGGGAAAGAAAATAATGGGATTGTGCGCCCCCCGGAATACCTTTAGTTGTAAGTAGGTCTGTGCCTGCTTGATCTGGCTGACCTAGGGTTGAACAGCAACAACAACAACAACAACAACATAAATAATAAACCTTAACCATTAGCCAACCACTTAAACCATCATCATCACCATCACTATTGCCAGTCATTAGTACCTCAACCACTTTTATAATTAAGCTACCTTCACTGCTTAATTAATTTCACCACCTGCTCACCTTGCCATGACCACCACCACCACCAAAAACAACAACAACTCGGTCATTACTGCAGATGATTATAACTAGCAAAGTCAATCTGGCTAATTAACACAGCCACCTCCCCTCACACCCCACCCCCCCGAACCACCATTATGTTGCTTCCTCCTCATCCTTCTCCCCCATCTCATTCCTGTCTTTGACCTGGCAGTGGTGGTGGCGGCGGCAGTGGTGGTGGTGGTGGTATTTGTTGTCCTCCCCCCTTATTTCTATACCACTGGATTCCTCCACCCATTCTCTTGTCACCACTGGGTCCCCATCTTTTCTTTTTTTTTTTTCTGCTACACTAACAGCACTGCTATACCCTTTACTTTCACCATTGCCGACACCATCATCCTCATCATTGTTGTCATTGCCACAACCACCATCACCACCATCACCACCACCATAACCACCACCATCATCATCATCATCATCACTGTCATAGCCACCGCCACCACCACCACCATCATCACCACCACTATCATATCTACCTACCTCTGTAGATATTAGTAGCAGCACCACCACCACAATCACCACCCCTACATGAAACCACCCTGTTCCCTATCCATTACCTACCTTATCCCACCAGCACCCTGCTGCCTCTGAGGGCTCATTTATGAGACCCTTACTTACCATTTTCTATTTCTGTTACATGGGATGATAGGAGAGGGGAGAGCGGGCTGTGGTAGGGGTGTTTACCACTACCATGTTCTTCTTAGTGTTCTAGCTCCCTTTACACACACACACACACACACACACACAGGGGACTATTGTAACTTACACTGTTTCTGCTACTCTTACTACAACTCTCATACTTAACACCTCCAGACAAATAAAGGAAGGGTTTGAGGTATGCTTCTCTCTCTCTCTCTCTCTCTCTCTCTCTCTCTCTCCCTCCTGCTACTCTCATCTCATGTAACTCTTAAATCTCTTCATCTTCTCAGCATCCTTTGGCGCTCCCAGAATTGCTTAATCCACAAGTTGTTTTAAATTCGGGGGGGGGGGCACATTACACCCCACCCCCTCTAATAATTCACTCTGCCTCTCCTACTACTTCTACTACTACTACCACCACCACCATCATTATCATCACCATCAGTACCATCCCCACCACAACCACCTGTCTATTAACCATAATTTTCTATGTACACTTTTCCATGCTTGCATGGGTTGGAAGAGTCACTCTTCTCCAACTCAGTGAGCCCCACACACATGAATACATGTACACACCCATTTGTGTTATTCCTGAAATTTTATTCCTCCAGCTACTGTCTCTCTTATACTCTTTTTATTTTCTCCTTGTTTCAATCACTGGACTACAGGAGCACTTGCCCTGAAGAGTTTATCTGAACAAATCGATCGGCCCATTGCTTATTTTCTTTAAACTCTGATACTTATTCCTTTTAGCAGTCTCTTTTTCCTTTTTATCAAATCTCTAAATTATCTGAGTGTAAACAAACCAACTCTGCTTTTCAGACAGTGGTGAGGCACAAGCGCACACACATACACCTATTTACACTCTGAGATCTCTTCCAAGAATTAGGATTGTTTAGATACTGGTGTCACGCAACTGGCACCTGGCACCCGTGCCGGTGTCACATAAAAGTACCCGTTATACACTCTGTAAAGTGATTGGCATTAGAAAGGGCATCTGGCCATAGACACCAAGCCAAATCAGACTGGAGGCTGGTGCAACCCCTCAGCTTGCCAGCTCTTGTAAAACTGTCCGACCCATGCCAGCATGGACAACAAATAATAAATGATGATGATATTATATATTCTTTTATTCTTTTACTTGTTTCAGTCAGTTGACTGCGGCCATGCTGGAGCACTGCCTTTAGTCGAACAAAATGACCCCCAGGACTTATTCTTTGTAAGCCCAGTATTATTCTCTTGGTCTCTTTTGCTGAACTGCTAAGTTACGGGGGACGTAAACACACCAACATGGTGGGGTGACAAACACAGACACACAAATGCATGCATAGTAGAAGACACTTGCCCAAGTTGTCACACAGTGGGACTGAACCAAGAACCATGTGGTTGGGTAGCAAGCTTCTCGCCACACAGCCACACCTGGGCCTATATATATAGAGAGAGAGAGATAATATACAAAAAAAAAACAAAAGATGAAGATGAGTGTGTAGACAACAAACAGATACATTAGTTTAATGCTCGGGAAGTGAGGAAGTCTTTTACGTTTCGAGCCTATGCTCTTTGACAGAAAGGAACACAGAAATAAACAGGGAGAGAAAATAGAAAAAGGTATAGTGGCTAGCAATCTATCATGGCCTATATATATATATGTGTGTATGTGTGTCTATATATCTAATAATACACGTGTTTTGAGCAGCCCTGCAGTGAGTTTGACAATTTGACATTTCCAGTTTATCAGCTGCTGGAACAATTATCAGACTCACCACTCATTCCAAGTAAATTTATTTAATTCTACATAACTTTATGTTGAATACTTCTTTCACTTTCTAACCATGTTGCTTTGGGTCCAGTCCCACCTCGGAGCACTTCAAACAAGCATCTTCTGCTATAGCCCCAGGCTATATATGTGTGTATGTATGTATGTGTGTGTATGCATATATATATGTACACACACACATATATATATATGAGGCACAGGGGTGACTGTGTGGTAAGAAGCTTGCTTACCAACCACATGGTTCTGGGTTCAGTCCTATTGTGTGTTATCTTGGGCAGGTGTCTTCTACTATAGCCTCAGGCCACCAGCCTTGTGAGTGGATTTGGTAGACAGAAACTAACGGAAACAAATACATACATGTATATATGTAGTCCTATGTTTCCCCCCACCCTCGGTGGTAATGATAGAGGATGATATGGTGGTGATGATGATGATGATGATGGAGGTAGTGGTGGTGATGATGATGTCAATGATGGAAATACTGATGATGTCAATGGAGGTGATGGTGATGATGATATTTGTATGATAATGTATCTATCTGTCTCTTTCTCCCTAAACTTATCTCTCCCCTTTTCTCTTCTCTTTTCTAGTTGAGACTGAAGAACAGGCAGAACTGAGTAATACAGACAATGTGAAGTCGAAGGGATCTACGACAGCGCCACCTAGCAATGGCTTCCATGACAACAACAACAGCCACAATCCTACAAGTGTCTTAGAAGATGGCGGCGGAGACGACGGAGCGGATGAAGATAACAACAAGGATGGGAAGACAAAGAGGCAGGGGGAAGAGGAAGAGGAGGGGGCTGCTGCTGATGATTCTTTAAATACCGATGCTACCACCACCACTACCACCACAGCCGCAGCAACCAGTACCACGACAACCCCCACCGACACGACAGCAGCAGCATCACCAACAGCAACTACAACAGCGGCAGCAGAAGCAACTACAACAACAACAACAAGCATGACAGCTAACACTAACACATCCACTGCCACCACCACTGCTACTAGTACTACTACGACTACTTCTGCCAGTAAGGAGGTGGTGAACACAAATGGCACAGTTGGCACAGTGGCACAAGAGGACGGCAGCAGCAAAGATGGTTCAAAAATGGTCACACAACCAACTGGTGTCGATAGTGAGTACTCATTATTATTATTATTATTATTATTATTTTATTATTATTGTTGTTAATTATTATTGATTTACTTCTTCAACTGTTTGTGTGTGTATAAGATCAATGTGTTTTGTGATTATAATAATGTGCCTGATGAAATGGTCTGGTTATTTATTTCTATCGTGTAATATATCAATAAGCATATAAATAGCCATTCTATAGAAACATATGTAACAATTAGATAATTCTCTCCATTTATATTCATTTAGTATTGTGTGTATGTGTAAAGTGGATGTATGACTATGTGGTTAAAAAGTTTGTCCCCTAGCTATGTGATTACAGGTTCAATACTACTGCATAATACTTTTGTCAAGTGTCTGCTATATGTTTATAGACTTATATATGTGTATGTACATATGTGAGTATGTGTGCATGTGTATGCATATGACAGTCTTCATGTGTGTGTTTATGAGATAATCTCTGTTTACATGCATGTGTCTTTCCTCTTCCTACTTCTTGTATTTTTCATCGACTGCCAATATTCCTCATACTAATTCATTTCCCAATCAATGATGTTCTTTGTCTGTTTGTCTGTCTGTCCCTCTCTTGCCAGTCTAGTCGATTGGTTCTGAACCATTTTTTACTTATGGACCCCCTCTGCTACTGGACCTGCTGAGCCATCATTCAATGTCTAAAAACTCTTATATTTTTATAAATAAATATTGCTGTGTAGAAAAGCCCCCATGCCAGTGTTGCATAAAAGCACCCAGTACACTTTGTAAAGTGGTTGGCATTAAGAAGGGCATCCAGCTGTAGAAAAACTATGCCACAACAGACAGGGAACCTGAACAGCCCTTCAACTGGTCAGCTCCTGTCAAACCATCCAACCCATGCCAGTATGGAAAATGGACATTAAATGATGATGGTGGTAATGACACTGAATTGTACAAAAGAAAAAAAAGCTTCAAATATTTTGTGTATTGTAAAATTATCCCTAGTTTGTTGCATATAAGCTTCAACAAAATTTTCTATGGACCCAATTTGAGAACCAACAGTCTAGTCCTTGCATCACTCCCCACAGGCCACCATATTACATTCTTCCACATCATATCTATTATATAAAATCCGTTCTGTCTGTCTGTGTGTGTGTATCTTCTAGGATCTCGGGCATCCTCCATCTGATTGCGCTCAAATTTGACATGTAGATACCGATGGTGTCAGGGCATGTATAAGTCTTGAAAAAAAATTTTAAATCGATTCCAGGTGAGAATGCGATCGATAAAGCCGTGGGAACATGCATTTGTATGCGCAAGTACATCAGCTGTTGCGATCGATACTACACGTACGCGAGAAAATGCATGTGCAGTTTGCACAAAAAAAGCTGGCTGGCTTAAAATAATGCCACAAAATGCAGTATATTCAAGAGACCCAAAAAGTAAGATCCAAAGGAGATATTTTCTTCAAACCTGGCATGAAGGAAGGAAAGACTATTTGGTTTCTCAAGAAGTTTTTTTTTTTTTGCCTTACCTTTGTTTAACAAAACCAAAAATTTTATTGAAATAAAGGCATGCTTAATTATTTTTTAATGAAAAGAAAACACTGATTGCTTTTTATTCAAGGAAGAAAATACTATTTTCTTGCTAATAAATGATTTTTGTTGCCTTACAACTTTAAACCAAAAAAAGTGTGGTTTTTTAGTGAAAGAAAACCATTATTGCATTCAATCAAGATTGTTTGAGCTTTATTTCAAGGTGAATGTAGTCAAAATACTTCAATTTTAGAAACAAAGGACTATTTGCTTGCTTCTTAATCATGCAATATTTGCATTAAAATCGTTTTTCTTTGGACTAGAAAAAAGTCTATCTTTATTTCTTCTTTTGTTGGTGTCTCAAATTTAGGTTAAATCAGCATTTCTCAAAGGGGAGGCCTATGGGACGGTCGGACAAGTTGTTTTAAGAAAATTTGGTTTAAATCTTTGACAACTCAGCACCATGCATTGGATGGTGGGGTGTTTTGCTCATATATATATATACATATATGTATATATGATAAGACTTCTCAAACTTATCAGTAATTTGTCTGCATCCTTTCAAGAAATGTTTACGTTTGTTAGTATAAGCTCATAAAGCCCTGATGAGATTCTGCCCCATGATGACCAATTTCTTAACATATGGCCCTACCTAAATGCTTAGAATTACTAATCACCTAGGGGCATAAATCGAGATATATATGTAGGTCTTTGGCATCTGCCATTTCTTTTAGAGCTTTATAATTTGTAATTTATTTGTGTTGTTTTTATAAAAAAAACTTTCAACCTCTGTATATAATAAAAAAAAATTATTCAAACTTCATAATCCTCCCTTTGCTTCCTTCCCATTATAACTATATATATATATATATATATATATATATATATATATATATGTATATATATATATATATATATATATGTATATATATGTATATAGATATGTATATATATATTATATATATATATATGTATATATAGTATATATATATATGTATATATAAGTATATATAATGTATATAATATATTATTATATATATATATATATATAATATATATATATATATATATATATATATGTATATATATATATATATATATCACTTAGCGGTTCGGCAAAAAGAGACCGATAGAATAAGTACTGGGCTTACAAAGAATAAGTCCCGGGGTCGATTTGCCTCGACTAAAGGCGTGCTGTCCAGCATGGCCGCAGTCAAATGACTGAAACAAGTAAAAGAGTATAATATATATCTATAATATATATATATATATATATATATATATATAGATTAGATAATATATATATATATATATATATATATATATATATATTATTATATATGTATAGTATATATGTATATAATTATGTATATGTGATATATATAGATATATATATATATATGTATATATTATATATATATAGTATATGTATATATATATATATATATAGATATATGTATATATATATATGTATATATATATATATTATGTATATATATATATAGTATATATATATAATATGGATATATATATATATATAGGTATATATATTTATATGTATATTATATATATATATAGGCGCAGGAGTGGCTGTGTGGTAAGTAGCTTGCTAACCAGCCACATGGTTGCGGGTTCAGTCCCACTGCGTGGCATCTTGGGCAAGTGTCTTCTGCTATAGCCCCGGGCCGATTTGGTAGACGGAAACTGAAAGAAGCCTGTCGTATATATGTATATATATATATATATGTGTGTTTGTGTGTCTGTGTTTGTCCCCCTAGCATTGCTTGACAACCGATGCTGGTGTGTTTACGTCCCCGTTACTTAGCGGTTCAGCAAAAGAGACCAATAAAATAAGTACTGGGCTTACAAAGAATAAGTCCCGGGGTCGATTTGCTCGACTAAAGGCGGTGCTCCAGCATGGCCGCAGTCAAATGACTGAAACAAGTAAAAGAGTAAAAGAGTACATATACACACACAAATCCAGGTAAAAAATGTAATGGAAAAAAGTCACAGCAGTTTTGTCCAAGGGCATTTTGTCTGGATCCCATAAATATACTGACTTTTTTCCTAGCCAAAATTGTGACTTTATTACTCTGACTTTTTTTTGTAATTGTGACTTTATTACTGTAACTTTTTCCTAGCCAAAATTGTGACTTTATTACTCTGACCTTTTTTTCCTAGCCAAAATTGTAACCTTATTACTGTAACTTTTTTTCCTGTGACTTTGTTACTGGTCACCATATATACTCATATCTAAACCTCTTGATTCACTGAAATAGGATAAATTACATGACTCAATAGATAAGTGTTTAATTGGAAGGCTCCTATTTCTATTACTCCGAGTAACACATTCCTGATCATTATGCTGCTGATAGTTGAAAACTGTTTTTTCTTTGATATATCCGTTGATTTTTTTCTTTTTTTAATAATCTATGAAGGTTACCTGGAAAGTGCTCGTCTCTTTTCTTTTTTATAAATGCGAAAACTAAAGACCAAACATGCACACACACACACACACACACACACATACATACATACACACACTAACAAGTCTATAAAGAGAAAAGAGTATACAAGAAACATTATTTCAGATGCAGGATATTAATGTGTGTGATTTTACCTTGTACTTAAGTGTGTGTGTGTGTGTGTGTACATGTGTGTGAGAAAGAGAGTGTGTGTAAGAGACAGAGACAGCATGTGTGTTTGTGTGAGTGTGTGTGTGTGTGTACATGAAGCAGTTAAGTACATGCATTTACAATTATAAATAGCCTGAGTGACTTCTATAAATATATACGTGTATGTGTGTGTATGTGTGTATATATATGTATATATATATATATATACACACGCACACACACACACACACACACACGCATATATGTGTATGTGTGTATATATATATGTATATATTATATATATATATATACACGCACACACACACACACGCATATATGTGTATGTGTGTATATATATATGTATATATATATATATATACACACACACACACACACACACACACACACACGCATATATGTGTATGTGTGTATATATATATGTATATATATATATACACACGCACACACACACACACACACACGCATATATGTGTATGTGTGTATATATATGTATATATATATATATATATACACACGCACACACACACACACGCATATATGTGTATGTGTGTATATATATATGCATATATATATATACACACACACACACACACACACGCATATATGTGTATGTGTGTATATATATATGTATATATATATATACACACGCACACACACACACACGCATATATGTGTATGTGTGTATATATATATGTATATATATATATATATATACACGCGCACACACACACAGGCATATATGTGTATGTGTGTATATAAAGAGAGAGAGAGGGATTTAGATATGTGAGTGCTTATGTTTGTGTTGTGTATACATACACATGCTTGTATGTGTTAGATAATAGCAGCAGCACCCACCACCACCACCACCATAACCACTGCCCCCCCCCACACACACACACAACCCCAGGAAATTAGTGTCATTGTGTGACTGTTGATTGTCTTCTTGATTTGATCCTGCAATTATTGTCATCAGCTGGACTTCTAATTGGTTGTTTGTTAAGTGGGAGTGCCTGTGGTCAGGTGGTACTACTACTACTACTAGTAGTAGTAGTAGTAGTAGTAGTAGTTGCAGTAGGGTGAGGAGCTAATGGAAATATAACATACACACACACACCACATAGTGTCTGTCTTGAGAGCTTACATGTATATGTGTGTGTGTGTATATATATATATATGTATATATATATGAGAGGTTATAGGCCACCAGCCATTAGGGCCTAACTAGATGTATATTGAGCTAAGCACTTTATGGATGTGGGACCTTGGGTAACTCAATGAACTGGCTATAACTATTTTTCTCTTAAACAACCAACCACATAGGGGTCTCCCTTATCAGGCCTTCTTGGCTCTTGAGGTGATGATCTGTTCTGTGTGTGTGTGTGTATGAGAGAGAGAGAGAGAGAGGAGAGACTGACTATGTGCCAATCTACACACAGCAGGTTTGTGATTCTGTCATACTGTGTATGTATAACCATGTAATATGCCAGACATTAGTCTTTTTGACATAATGTACTGTGTGTGTGTGTGGTGTAGGTGTGTATATGTGTGTGCGTGTGTGTGTGCCTAGTATACTTATTAACACTACTTTGAATCTGTGTGTGTGTGTGTGTGTGTGTGTGTGTTTGTCAGCCTTTCACTGTAGCTCTGTTCTTTTTTGTCTAATTGCCATGTTGTCTCTCTATTCTAATTGCCCTGTTTGCTTGTCTGTTTAATGTGTGTGTGTGTGTGTGTATACATGATTGTCAGATGTTAAATTACATCCAAATCACACACACACACACACACACACACACATTTACATACATAAATATATATGCACACATACATTCTACTTGAGGTCTTCTGTACATTACTATTACAGATGGGAAAAAAATGTGTGTGCATGTATGTTTATACACATACTCTCTCTCTCTCTCTCCCTGTCTGTATATATATATATATATATATATATATATACACATAGATAGATAGATAGATAGACAGTGAGATGAAAAGCAGGGTATGTATGTTATACAGATAATATAATATAATGATTTCAACATACACACACACACCACACACCTGTTATTTAATATTCTGTGTTCAATTATGTATATCTGAGTATGTGTGTGTATGTCTGTATATGTATGTGTGTGTATATGTATATATATGTGTGTGTATGTATGTATGTATATATATATATATATATAGGTGTGTGTGTGTGTATATATATACACACACACATACACGTGTGACAGGTAATACCTAAAACCACATGCACCATACACACACACACACACCAAAGTAGGTGTGCATTGCTATTGTACATTTGTGTGTGTGTGTGTGTGTGTGTGTGTGTGGAACAAAACCTTAAGTGCTACTTCAAAGTGTTTAACTGTGATTGGTCAGTCCACCTATTGTTTCACCTCATCCTCTTTTCCTCCAGCTCTCTCTCTCTCTCTTGCCCTCTGTGTCTCTTCTCCTTTTCTCTATGTCTATTTATCTTTCTCTTGTTACACACATGCATACACACACACACAGCTCAGGCTCTCCCTCACACACACATACAAGTGCTCTCTCTCTCACACACATACATACACTCACGCACTTATCCCTGTCATGAGAGCATAAGTTGTTCCAGATATCAGCCTCTTGAAACTTCTTGATGTTGACTGACCTGATGGACGCACAGACACACATGAGCGATGGCTAACCAAACAGATTACTGTGTTATTGTGTGAACAGGCATATGCTCACAAATGAGTGATGACTAAGTAGTGATTGACAGACAGACAGACAGATGAGTTTTGTTAGACCAAGTGATTTATTGGCAGACAAAGAAACACAAATGTCCATGAACACACATACTCACAAATGAGTAACGACTGATTGACAGTTGAGTGATGATTGAACAAGTGCTTTATTGACAGAGAAGCAAATGTAGGTATGTTTGTATAGATGTGTTTGAACACACTCATACACATATGCTCACAAATGAGTGTTGACTGACTAAATGATTAAAAGGCAAAGAGATGAGTGATGATTGACAAAGGTGGGTATGTTTGTATATATATACATGCAACAATGTATATTTATTTTTCTCACATTTAACAATGGTTCAGGCATTATCCCCCTAACCATTAAATTCTTAATTATGAATTGAGTATTCAAGTGCTTTTATGTACTGTGTGGAGCCAATACATGTCTAGATATGATATACAGAAAGCACACATACACATATAATTAACTATATATATATATATAACGGGAAGCTTTATGAAAATAGACAAAAGACGAAGGCAGGTGGGAAACAAACAAACAATTGTATTAGTATGGCGCTCAGGAAATATAAATAAAACAAGTCTTTAACGTTTCGAGCCTACGCTCTTCAACAGAAAGATACACAGAGAGAAAAAAAACACAGACACACACACACACACACACACAAAGGCATGTAGTATATATAGTATAAATACATGTGAGATGACACAGCAATTATTAGAAGAGGACAAATGAACTTTGAAAAACCTCTCATCGGCTACGTGATCAAGAATCAATGTTGTTTCTGTAATTTTGACCCATAATACTACTTCTCTGTGGACACCAGTGGTTGTAAACAATAACGGAATTCCTGGAATTACACTAAAATATCTGAAGACTTAAAACATGGAAGACAACAACATTCAAGTAAGATAAGAAATTACAAAGAAACAGCTAAAAATAATACAGTTCAACAATGTGTGTGTGTGTGTGTGTGTGTTGGCAAATAGTACTATTGGTGAGTTCAGTCTGTTTCACTTGACATCATTTTTACATCTGCTTTTCTTTACCTGCATGGGTTGGATAAAGTTTATTGAGGCAGGCTGCCCACCTTTGCCTATTTCTAAGCAAGTTAATATTCTCCCATGGCTAGACATATTCTTGTAGAATATTTGAAATGAGTGACACTTCTTGTATCACAGTGACAACCATTTTACAACTATCACACTGTGAAGACAATACATACACACATACATATTATATATATGTATGTACACACACACACACACATACACGTAGATACCAGCCATTATTCACATGCTCTTGTCCCAGAAAGCACGTTCTCTTTTTCCTTCTATTTACGGTCATTTCAAAAATATAACTGCAGTGGACTGTTGACGATTTATTTACCTCCTCCTTCCCTTTCCTTTGGATTTTCCCATGATTCCTGTTTCTGAAGAAGAGCTATGCTCGAAATGTAAAACAACCACTCTTTTCTTTCTCTGAGCATCTTATTAATACTTTATATGTACTACATCCTCACATTGTTGTTTTTTCCTTGTTGTCTTTTTCTCCATTTTTTAATTATCTATATATATATATAGGCTCAGGCATGGTTCTGGGTTCAGTCTCACTGTGTGGCACCTTGGGCAAGTCTCTTCTACTATAGCCTCAAGCCGACCAAAGCCTTGTGAGTGGATTTGGTAGATGGAAACTGAAAGAAGCCCGTCGTATATATGTATGTGTTTGTCCCCCCAACATCGCTTGACAACCGATGGTGGTCTGTTTACGTCCCCATAACTTAAAGGTTCGGCCAAAGAGACCGGTAGAATAAGTTCTAGGTTTACAAATAATAAGTACTGGGGTCGATTTGCTTGACTAAAGGCGGTGCTCCAGCATGGCCACAGTCAAA
This sequence comes from Octopus sinensis, assembly GCF_006345805.1. Lineage (NCBI taxonomy): Eukaryota > Metazoa > Mollusca > Cephalopoda > Octopoda > Octopodidae > Octopus > Octopus sinensis. The sequence continues at coordinate 12,478,664 of NC_043013.1, forward strand.
TGACTGAAACAAGTAAAAGAGTAATCCCTGTTCTAAACTAACCAACTTTACTCCTGTATCTCTCTGTCTGTCTGACTCTCTCACTCCCTCTGTGTATCTATCTCTCTTTCTCTCTTCCCTCTTTTTCTCACTTACCTAATAATGTAACTAACAGTAATAATGTAACTAACAGTAGTCTGTAGTAGACCAGGAAGCTTGTCTGGTTTTCTGCCATCACCAGCATGGTCACCACCAATATTTCCACCATCCCACTGCTGCTGCTGCTGCTAAGGCTACTAATGCTGCTACCACCACCACCACCATCACCACCATGGGGACCACTGCTGCTGGCACCTCCATCATGGCTGCTATTGTTGTCACACCTTTTGATAGAAGTTAGCTTTTCTTTCTTTTGTCTTGATTCCTTAAACCCAGAATATAACCTTTTGACCATCAGCATCTCTCTCTCTCTCTCTCTCTCTCTCTCTCTCCCTCCCCACTCTTTCCTTCCTAATCTGGTAGTGGTGAGTGGATTATGAGTGGCTCTTACCAAAGTCTTAATTCTCAGTGAATCACATCCACAACTAAGACCATCACCACCACCACCACCACCACCACCATCATCATCAATGACAGCAGCAAGAGCTGAACCACTTCTTGGTTGTTGGACAACCTAAAAATAGTAGCCAATCCTCCTGCAGTGTGTATGCCACTAGTGGAGATGTTGTTCACTGCTTTTGATTATTTCAAGGCCTCCACATCCTATTCCACCACTACAAACCTTCACCTGTACTACAACAAACTACCACCTCCACCACCACCACAACCGCCATCACCATCCTGTCACAGTTCCACTGCTATTGGTATTAATACTACCTGAATGTCTGTTCTATTGCCAGAAAGTCTTCTGGGAATCTATCTTCCATACACACCCACCTTGTATCTCTCTCTCTCTCCCTCTCCCTCTCTATCTATCTACCTATCTACACACACATATATATATATATATATATATACACACACACATACATGCACATTTGTACACAGGCATATCATACAGTGCATGTGTGTATGTATTGTGTGTGTGTGTGTGTGTAAATATATAGATAGATAGAGAGGTAGGTGGGTAAATAGATAGGTAAGTAGGTAGATAGATAGAGAGATAGATAGATAGATAGATAGATAGATAGACAGATAGATAGTTAGATAGATATATAGATAGATAGATAGATAGATAGAGAGAGAGAGAGAGAGAGAGAGATAGGTAGATAGATAGATACATAGGTAGGTAGATTGATAGATTAAATAGGTAGATTAGATAGATAGATAGATTAGATAGGTAGATAGTTCACACACATACACACACACCAAATACATATACACACTTGTTCATTCATGCATACATTCATACACACACACATGCCTACATTTTTGAAGATATCTCTCATCAACACCACCACCACCATCACACTGCTATGGCTGGCTCTGCCATAATTCCTTATGTGACAAGGAGTGGTAACAATGGAAGATAATCTACCACACACACACTTTTAGCACCACCACCACTACCACCACCACCACCACCACCACCACCACCACCACCACTACTACTACTACTACTGTCATGTTATTAATTAATGCCATTCATTGGCTCCAGTCTACTACAGTCAGTAAAGACCACTAACACCACCACCACCACCACCATCACTACCACCACCACCGCATTTCAATGGACACCTGCAACCATTTATATATCATTATCATAGTGAAGAAAATGGTTAGAATGAATGGTAGTACTCTGTCATGAGAGAGGGCTCTTGCACCTTTTGGTGATCAGGATGATCCTCCATCTGTGGGGTTTCCTCGCCCCCTTCCCCAGCTGGAATCTCTCCTGTATCAGGAGGACTGCATCGTCCATGTTATTAAACATACATTGTATGCTGCCTTTTATTCTTTTACTTGTTTCTGTCATCAGACTGCGGCCATGCTGGGGCACCACCTTGAGGAATTTTATAGTTGAATGAATTGACCCCAGAACTTTTCCTTTTTTTTTTTTTTAAGAGCCTGATACTTATTCTGTCTGTCCCTCTTGAGAAGAAACTGCTAAGTTGCAGGGGCATAAACACTCCAACACTGTTTATCAAGCAGAGGGTAGTGGAGGGACAGACGCACACACACACACACACACATATATCTAATGGGCTTCTTTTCAGTTTCCATCTGCCAAATTCACTCACAAGGCTTGGGTCAACCCAGAGTTATGCCTGCCCAAGGAACCATGTGGGTGGGAAGCAAACTTCTTACCACACAGCCACTCCTATACTTTTATGGCATTTCACTGCCTTTCTCATTTCTTTCTTGCCATCCACTACCTGTCCTTCTTTGTCCTTTACCTGCTAGGTATCACACCCTACTTCCTTAACTCTTTTGTTACCATATTTCTGGTGAAACACACTGCCTTTGTTTAAATAGCTTCCTCATTCTGGCATTTAGGACAAATTCTCCTGAAATTTTGATGGAGGACTTTTGTTTAGATCAACTGTAAAACAGGATGTTTGTGTAATTAATGCTGACAGAAGCAGCATTAAGATAATTTTCAAATTTTGGCACAAGGCCAGCAATTTTGGAAGCGAGGCTAAGTTAACCCTTTAGTGTTCAGATTACTCTGTTAAATGTAATACTTTTTCACTCAAATTGTTTTGAATTAATCATGCATTATCTTATAGCTTTGAGGTTTCAATGATGTGATTGTTTATATTTAGAATGACATTGTAGGTTAGGTGTGAGAGGCTAGATATTGCCAGTTTGAATATAAAACATGTAGAATATTTGGGCCAGATATGGCCGGTTTAAACACTAAAGAGTTAAATAAATTGAAAGTGCTGTTGCTGTTGAGCGAACGGTCTTCGTCCCAGAGTTCGCAAGATGAGAGAAGTCCGAAACATGGTCCTTTGCTATTCGTAAGACCCGCAGAAGAGAAATCAGGTCAACCCCCCGACACCGAAAGCATCGACGGATGGCTGAATGCGCATCCAGGCTCAGCGGTTGCGTAGGAAGTCGCGGTGAAAGTGCTGTCCAATAACAACTAAATGCCATGTCAGTGATCATCATCATCATTTAACGTCCAGCTTCCATGCTGGCATGGGTTGGACAGTTTGACAGGAGCTGACCAAGCAGAAGCCTGCTCCTGACTTCTGTGTTTGTTTTGGCATCTGGAGATATAGAATATTCATTATCATCAATGTAATTACAAGTGCTTTTATGCACAATGCGTCCTCATCAGAGGTCCTCTCGATGTAAACAACACAGTATTCTTTGTTCTAACACTACTTCAGCATTAAGTCAGCGATCAAGATTACCTTTTGGAAGTTTACATCATAGAACTAGGGTGATCTGAGTTGGGTTGGCATCGAAAGGTTGAAACAAAAATGAAGATGGAGTAGGTAATGCAGTCCAGTTGTACATAACCCTTAAAAGATGGGATGGTCACGGCCAGAGTGTCTTTTGATTATAAATCTGCTCAATGAAGGTTAACTTAGGATTAAACAACAATATCAATGACAACTACATGTGGTTGACCATTTTGCTAGGAATAGCAACCAAACCCTAACACACACAAACACCAAAATACCCACACACATACACATGTATATATATATATATATATATATATATATATATATATATACATGATAGATTGTTAGCCATGATAGATCGTTAGCCACTACACACATTTTTTTCTCTCCTTGTTTTTTCTGTGTCCCTTTCTGTAGAAGAGCATAGGCTCGAAACATAAAAGACTTTTTCTATTCCTGAGCGTTATACTAATACATGTTTGTTTTGTACACCACCTGTCTTCGTCTTTTGTTTTTTTCGTAAACTCTCCCTATATATATATATATATATATATATATATATAATAAAATATTAAGGAATAAATCCAAACTTACAGGGAAAAATCAGATTTAGGATTAAATCCAATTTTATAGTAAAATATTATATTATATTAAATTAGAGATAAAACCACTATTAGGCAAATCAAACAATGAAAAACTTAAGCCAATACATAAAATTAATTAATTTATATATTTTAAATATATATCATCTTTTATTAAACTTTTAATATTTTTGATATATATTTAAAATAATATAAATTAATTAATTTTATGTATTGGCTTAAGTTTTTCATCGTTTGATTTGCCCAATAGTGGTTTTCTCTAATTTAAGATAATATATATATAGATATATATCTATATATATATATATATATATATACAATACACACACAAGTATATAAAACATGCAGACATGGCTGTGTGGTAAGTAGCTTGCTTACCAACAACATTGTTCCGGGTTCAGTTCCATTGCGTGGCACCTTGGGCAAGTGTCTTCTACTATATCCTCGTGCCAACCAAAGCCTTGTGAGTGGATTTGGTAGACAGAAACTGGAAGAAGCCTGTTGTATATATGTATATATAGATGTGTGTTGTGTTTTTCTCCCCACCACCGCTTGACAGCCAATACTGGTGTGTTTATATCCCCCATAACTTAGCGAATCGGCAAAAGAGACCAAAAGAATAAGCCCTGGGGTTGATTTCTTTGGCTAACACTCTTTAAGGCAATGCTCCAGCATGGCTGCAGTCAAATGAGTGAAACGAGTAAAAGAATAAAACACACACACCCACACACACATTGGCATACATATGTGGTCGCCTGATTTGCTAGAAATAGCAACCAAACCCCCTTGAAATCACCTTACTGTTTTAATGTACAGCTAGCATAGTTCTTGATTCTGTCTGAAAATATAAATGGGATGGCCATAGTTGGAACACTTTCAATATGTAGGTAGGTCTGTTAAATTGTGGTCGAACCGGTATTGGACAAAAATATCAATAGCTACCTGAGCCTGTATGTGGTCACCCAGTTTGCTTGAAATAGCAACCAAACCCCTTAGTGCACTACAAACCTCGTTCTTGATGCTGACTGAAAATATAAATGGGATGGCCATGGTTGGACCACTTGATGTGTAGGTTGTGTGTTAAATTGTGGCTCATTGAGACTGAACAACAACTTATTTGGTTTTTGCTACTACAACTCTAGCCACAACATCTAGCATGGCTAAAATACTACTACTAGCACCACCACCAAGACCACCACTATTGCAACCATCTGTACCAGTACAACTAACACCACCACCGCTAGCACTTCCACTACCCCTACCATAACAACCACTGCCGCCACTACCACCACTGCTAGTATCAGTACTACCACTGTAGCAACAATAACTACCTACCATTACTCACCACTGCCAGTACCAGCCTCTTCTAACATTATTCACCTCAAAGACTTCACTTATTCTTGAAGTGTGACATCTGTTTCTTAAGTTAAGGTGGCAGTTCTGTGTGTGTGTCTGTGTGTTACAAGATACACATTACTACCACAGCATAACACATGCATACACACACACACACACTCACACATATACTGTGCCAGATATATATATATCTACATTGATAAATACTAACAGACACATACATCAAAATACACTAATGCACTCACACACACACCCATTATATAGACACACTCATAACGACATTCTATTATAGACATACACACACATTGACATACACCAACACATACAAACCAAAATACACACACACACACATACACTCCCAAACTATACTATGAACAAACATACATTGACATA
>NC_043013.1:12489349-12494349 GCF_006345805.1 Octopus sinensis
TGGTAGTAGAGATTTTGGTGTACCAGTTTGCAGTGATGATGTTGATATGTGTGTGTTTGTGTTTAAGGCACTTGTATGTGTGTATAAGGCTCTAGTGGGTGTGTGTGTCTGTGTTGTTGATTGGCCCATGTGCTGCTGTTTACATCTTTCCTGTATACATGTTTGTTATTCTACACATGTGTCTTATACATAAATGTATAAGTGCATATCTGCATGGCCATGACTAATGATTGGAACAAGTGAAAGATAACAATCAAAAGGTGTGTGATTGTGTGTGTGTAGCCTAAGCCATACTATTTTTATTATATTATTCTAAGCTGAACCATACAGCACAGTAACAAACGGTTTCCAACTTTGTCACAAGGCCACAAAGTTGATGTGGTGGAGTACATACAGTAGGGGGGGGGGTCATTTAACTCAAACCCCCCTTCACTGTATTTCACTGGTACTTTTTTTGTCTTATCAGTCCCAGAAGGGTTGAAATGCAAAATTGTTTTCATCAGGATTTGAACCCAGAATGTAAAGAACTGCACCTATTTCGCCTTATCATCCAATGGTTTTTTTTTGCCAATTCCGTTAAAAACCATTGCAGTGATATTTCATGCCATACAAAATACGGATTATTATCAGTTGATAAATGTTATTGTCATCGCCAGCAGCAGCAGTGGTGCTGTCATCGTCAGCATCCTCAACAGCAGCACTGCTGGCATCGCTGTTGTTTACCTCATTACCATCATCAATATTGTTCTTGTTGTCATCATCATCATCATCATCATCATCATCATCATCATCACCACCTCATCATTCTTATCACCATCATTGTCGTCATCATCATCATTATCATAATCATCATCATAATCATCATCATCATCATCATAATAATCATCATCATTATCCTCATCATCATCATCATCATTATCCTCATCATCATAATAATCATCATCATCATCCTCATCATTTATGTATATTTATTTGCTTGAGTTGTGTGTGTGTATATGTGTGTGTGTAGATGGGTGTAAGCTTTATGCGTTTGTATGTTTACGTGCAATGTATTTCTGTGTACATGTGTATGACTTGGGTTCTTTGGGGGGGGGTTTCGGGTATGTACACGTCCATGCACGAGTGTGTATATGCGCTTCTGTTTACATTTAGAATACAAGCATCTTTCTATGTGTATATATTTGCACTTCTACTCTATAGTTTTGCCTATATACATCTATGTATGTATTTGTGTAACCGCTTACTTGCGTATGTCTGTTTATATTCGTTTTTTTTTTTACTGCGTGTATTTAAAAAAATTCCATGGTTATGTTTACATGTGCCTCACGTGTGTATATATATGTGTGTGTGTATATTGAATTTGTTATGTCTAATCATGTATGTTTACTGTGTGTACATATGTCTGTTTCTACACCTTTGTCTATTCTAGATATAATCTGTATACATTTGTGTATCTGTATGTATGTGTGTGTATATATAAATATATATATATATATATTTATATATACACACACATATATATATATATATTTATATATACACACACAGTAGGTACAGACATACAAACAAACACACGTGAGCATACAAACAGAATATTTTGGAAGTATATATATATATATATATATACTCACGTGTGTTTGTTTGTATGTCTGTACCTACTTACCTGAAAATATCTGTAATGTATTTACTTATGTATGTGTATATATATATATGTATGTGTATATGTGTGTGTATAGATATATATATGTATATGTATATATATATATATTCTTCTGAGAATGTTTGGAGCCATGTTTCTCAACTATTTTTTTTTCTTTTCACCTATGAACCCCTTTGGTTCCTCTTTTCCTCAGATGTTCCCTAGCTATTTAATGTTTAAAAATTCCCATCATATTTTTTTTATAAGAAAATATTATCAGGATTTGTATAAAAAGAAAATCGTTAAAATATTTTTTTGTGTATTGTAAAAATACAATCAATTAAACATAAGCTTTATCACAACAGAATCTTACATGGACCTCGAAGGATCATACCGATTTCGGTTAAGAACTACTGAGCTAGGGGTTGTGTGTGATAGATGAATGTGTTTATCAGGGTAGTTGATAATCTGTACTTTCTTTTGTATCTCCTGTCTTCATCTCTGTATAATTCCTGTGTCTGATATATGTCTTAGTGTGTCTGCATACCTGTTCAACAAGGTATATTAATCTATGTGTACAATACATGTATATATATACCTGTCTACGTTTGTGTACATGTGCTTGCATAAGAACCCTATAACTACTCTTATCGACCAGTCTCCACTCGTTGTTGTTGCTTTCACTGTTTTCCTGTTTACCTGTAATCACTATCACCTTGATTAATATCGGATCACTGATGTTCCATTGATTGAGTTATTTATCGGTTTATTTCTTACACACAAATTTACTTGTCTTATGAGTAATTATGTGCTCATTAGCTCAGCCATTTAATTATAGATGACTGTTAGTTACTTTTAATTTAGTACCTGTTAATGGTTTAACCTAAAGCATCCAATTAATTACCTCTCTCGTTATCGGTTACCTGGTAATTGCACCTGTTACCTGGTAGTTACAACTGTTACTTGGAATTTACACCTGATACATTATGCATTACCTATCTTGTTACCTGTTACCTGAATTTACCTCTTGTTACTTGGTAATTTCAGCTATTACCTATTGCTGCAACTGTTACTCGGAATTTACACCTAATAACATGATAGTTATGCATTACCTATCTCGTTTCCTGTTACCTTTGTTACTTGGTACTTGTACCTGTTAACCTATTACCTAGTTACACCTGTGTTATTACTGGTTAACAAGTTACATCTGTCTCACTGGATTGATTGCTTAGCTTACCTGTCAGTGCATTTCCAACAGGGTGAGTGATGACAGGGAGTATTTGTAACTCAGCATGGAACAAATATAACAAAAGACCACTGATGTTTACATCATTCATCCCAGGGTTTCCATCCTTCATTCAACAAAAGATAGAAACTATCGGAACCCATTGCATGTGTGTGTGTATGATATTTGTCTCATTCTTCCGTTGGAGCAATGAGGGCCACCCAGTCGTCCTTAAGGATGCCTGATAACTTAAAGTGAATAAGAATTACATACCTATTTCTTTACTACCCACAAGGGGCTAAACACAGAGAGGACAAACAAGGGCAGACAAACGGATTAAGTCGATTATATCGACCCCAGTGCATAACTGGTACTTATTTAATCGATCCCGATAGGATGAAAGGCAAAGTTGACCTCAGTGGAATTTGAACTCAGAACGTAGTGGCAGACAAAATACCACTAAGCATTTCGCCCGGCGGGCTAACGTTTCTGCCAGCTCACCACCTTGAAATCGACCTCGGCGGAATTTGAATTCAGAACATAAAGACAGACGAAATGCCACTAAGCAGTTCACCCGGCGGGCTAACGTTTCTGCCAGCTCGCCGCCTTAAGAATTACATACCATCAGCCTCACACTTTTGTCTATGACCATTTTCTGACCAGTGGCAAGACCAGGTCAAGACAACTGGTGATAGAGATGGATGCAGTGGCTGTCCAAGATGTCCTGCTTGCCTCGTCTCCTCATCTTACTTGCTCTGCACTCCACACAATGCATTCCTGCAGCTACCTTCCTCTCTGTTGCACCACGAAGGATTTCTTCCTTGCAGAGTCTACCGGACCCTATCTTCACGTGCACAGGTCAGCAAGCTATGAGTGTCGTATGAAAATATGTAGTTTCATACCCCATCGGTTACAATGATAAGGGTTTCATAAGATCGACAGAACAGCCTGCTCGTGAAATTAACATGCAAGTGGATGGGTGCTCCACAGACACATATACCCACAACATAATCCTCAGGGAGGTTCAGTATTATTAAGGCGGCAAGCTGGCAGAAGCGTTAGCACGCCAGGCGAAATGCTTAGCAGTATTTCGTCTGCCGTTACATTCTGAGTTCAAATTCCGCCGAGGTCGACTTTGCTTTCATCCTTTCGGGGTCAATAAATTGAGTACCACTTACGCACTGGTTTCGATGTAATCAACTTAATCCCTTTGTCTGTCCTTGTTTGTCCCCTCTATGTTTAGCCACTTGTGGGCAATAAAGAAATAAGGGAGATTCAGTATTATACAGTGTGACAAAGCTGACCCTTTGAAATATAGGTACTACTCATTTTTGACAGCTGAATGAACTGAGGCAATGTGAAATAAAGCATCTTGCTCAAGGACACAATATGCTGCTAGATATTGAACTCATGGCCTTATGATGGTAAGCCGAATACCCTAACCACGTAGCCACCTTTAGAAGACATTTATGTAAATGTGTGTATTAAAAGAAAATGTACTGTGGCCACTCTGGTTTATTTCTCTCTGGTTGTTTTCTTTAGGTAGAGATAGATAGGTAGGAGGCAACTGTGTAGTTGGCATCTACCAGATTCCGCTTACATGGTATTGGCCAATCCAAGACTTAGCATGGTGCTATGCAGTGGCATCAAACCTGTATCCATGTGGTTACAAAGCAAAATTCTTGGCCCCTCAGTCATACCTAGATGATGCAGGTGTGTGATATGCAAAGTGAGAGAGTGGTGCTGGTGCAAGAAAGATAACCAGCAAATTTACCATTCCACTCGTGTAAACATGGGAACATGCTGGTAACAGTAAGCATAGCTGGTGGGGAAGGATCAACGAAGGCACCCTGGGAAATGCTTTTATGTCGAGGGTGGTCATCCATTACAGCTTCAACTGCGGCTGACCATCGGATATAGTCAGCATTTGTGAAGGAATATTGTGAACTCATTGATCAGGGCCAGTTCAATCCGCCCTAGTTGAATGCCACCATAAGTACACATAATGCCTTTTTATGGGAGAAGTACCCTTGAGCCTGCTGTATGAACCAGTATACAAGGGGGTGGGGGTTTAAAAAGTTCTTGGCTTTAAGGGTGTTGCGAAAGGCCTGGTTTGAGGCCCAACTTCCTGAGTTC
>NC_043013.1:12496849-12541849 GCF_006345805.1 Octopus sinensis
TGTGTGTGTATGTATTCACTGAACTGAATCCTCCCCTCTTTATTCTACAGACCACCACCTCTTCCACTAGTCACCCCCCCACACACACACACACACTGGTCACTATTTTTACCTGTGATCATAAGATCTCCTCCTATTCATAAAGACCCACTTCATTAGTGGAACATCTGTTTTGATAATTGTTCAATTATTCTCTTTCCTGAATTCAATAATTTTATTCTTTATGTCTGTCTGCCTGTACCCATTTATTTATCCCTCTATCTATCTCTCACTATCTGTCTATCCATTTTTCTATTCATCCAAATCTTTCTATCAGTTTATCAATCAATTTTTGCATCTATCTATCTATCTGTCTGTCTGTCTATCTATCTATCTATATATGTATCTATCTATATATCTATCTTTCTATATATCTATCTATCCCATCTATCTATCTATCTATCTATCTATCTATCTATCTATCTATCTATCTATCTATATATCTATCTATCTATCTATATATCTATCTTTCTATATATCTATCTATCCCATCTATCTATCTATCTATCTATCTATCTATCTATCTTTCTATCTATCTTTTTATCTATCTATCTATCTATCCCATCTATCTATCTATCTATCTATCTATCTATCTTTCTATCTATCTATCTATCTATCCCATCTATCTATCTATCTATCTATCTATCTATCTATCTATCTTTCTATCTATCTTTCTATCTATCTATCTATCTATCTATCCCATCTATCTATCTATCTATCTATCTATCTATCTATCTATCTATCTATCTATCTATCTATCTTTCTATCTATCTTTCTATCTATCTATCTATCTATCTATCTATCTATCTATCTATCTATCTATCTATGTCTTTCTGTCACTTCATCTATCTAATAATCTTTCAAACTGTCAATCTATCTATTAATCAATTGATCTATTTATCTATCTAGCAATTTCTGTAGCTTTATCTGTTTGTCTCTTTGAATCCCCCCCCCCCCACTATCCCTCAGTACCCCTACCATCATCCTACAATTATTTGATACCACCTCTGTCACTACCCATTTTTAATCTCCCTCTTCCCGGTCGGACACTTTATAATCTTACTGGTGACCAAATGACCATTTATACTGTCATCAACTCACTTGTCTAGATGACCAACTGACCAAATTATATTAGGTATTTGAGACTTTCTTCTAACTCTTGGACATTTCTATCATAACCCTTTCAACACCGACCACTCCAATCCACCTTTACCATTCATCCTTTTGGTACCAAGTTGAAGCGCTTGGCTTAGTGGTTGGGGTGTTTGACACATGATCGTAAGATTGTGATTTCAATTCCTGGACCAGTCGACATGTTATGTTCTTGAGCAAAACACGTCATTTCACGTTGCTCTAGTCCACTCAGCTGGCAAAGGTGAGTGACTCTGCAAAGGGAGGAATATACATTAGAGAAACCAGGGAGCTGGCCTTATGCTCCTTACAGAGTAATGTGGACAAACCCTAAACCTTTTGATACCAATCAACATGTGGCTGTCCCTAATTCTAAACTTTGTGCTTTCAACTAATCAGAATTAATACATTCCATCAAAATATGCTAATTTATATTCTAAACACAAGTTTCGAATTTTGGCACAAGGCCAGCAATTTCAGGGAGAGAGTGTGAGCTGATTAGAATGATCCCAATGTTCAACTGGGACTTATTTTATCAACCCCCAAAGGTATAAAAGGCAAAGTTGGTGTCGGCAGGATTTGAACTCTGAACCTGAAAATGGACGAAATTCTTCCACTGATCATTATTTAGTCCAGCATGGTCGTGTTTTTGCCAGATCACCATCTTATTTTGTTTTATGATATTGGTTTTGAATTTTGACACAAGGCCAGCTGTTCTGGATGCAGGGATAAGTTGATTACATCGATGTCTGTGTTCAACTGGTGCTTAATTTATCAACCTCGATAGGATGAATGACATTGTTGACCTTGGCAGAATTTGAACTCAGGACATAAAGATGGATGAAATGCCACTAAACATTTTTGTTCAGCATGATAACATTTCTACCAGCCTGCTACTTTATTTTCTTTTATGATATCATTTATCAACATTCATTATATTATCATATGTTTAACCCTTTTGATACTCTGGCTCTGTAGTACAAATGTCTTGTTTTTATAAGTTTTGAATTAAAATCTTCCTCCAAACCTTAGTCACTAGCTTAATGATGTGCAGATTTAATATAGACAAAAACCGAAAGCATTGCAAATGACAGGATCAAAATGTTGGCAGATGTATGCAGGAGAGATGGTACATGAATATAATGCATACTCAATGAAAAATTTCTGTGAATTGATTGTAGAAGATAATGATGGAACAAATGTAAATAAGAAAACTAGCAAACTGAGACAGCAGCAGAGAACATTTGGTTAGTTATTAGGTATCACTGAGGAGATTGAGATTAACCCTTTCAATACCAACCCAGCTGAAACCAGTTCTGGCCCTAGTACAAATGTCTTGTTTTCATAAGTTTGGCATTAAAATCTTCCACCAAATCTTGGTCACAAATTATGTTCCTAACACTAGCTTAATGATAACTAAGTTATTTTACTAAATTCTTTGTTATATTTAAAATAATTGAAAGAAACACAGAGTACCTCAAAATAAATATGGTAATAAAATGGTTAAAATATATAATAGAGAAACAATTCTTAATCCTTTTGATACCAACCCACCTAAAACTGCTGCTGGCTCTCTAGTACAAATGTCTCATTTTCATAAGTTTTGAATTAAAATCTTCCACCAAACCTTAGTCACAATTTATGTTCCTAACACTAGATTAATGATAACTAAGTTATTTTACTAAATTCTTTGTTATATTTAAAATTAATTGAACGAAACACTGAGTGTCTCAACAGAAATATGGTAACTAAATGGGTTAAGACGAGATGACAGAAACATCAACTCTAAAATCTTTTTAGCTATAGGCAACAAGACCTGAAATTTTGCAGGGAAGGGAGCTTGTCGATATTATATCAACCCTGGTGCTCAACTGGTACTTATTTTTATGAAACCCCGGAAGGATGAAAAGCCAAGTTGACCTCAGCAGAATTTGATCTCAGATCATAAAGCCATGAAATGCTGCTAATCAGTTTGTCCAGCTTGCTAACCCCCTGCCAGTTCAAATTTTTCGTTATTTTTCAAAATTAATTGAAACAAAGGCTCTGTATTTTAAGGGAGAGAGACGTAGTAACAAAAGGGTTAACTAAAATACCAGTTAACTGCTAGGGGCCAATCTAATCGCCTGTTCCCTCATCCAAAGTGTGTGGCCTTGCTTTAAGCTGTTTATTTTTAAAAAATCATGAAGAACCCAGAGTGGGGTACAATTTGGCAGTTCCAATGTTAATTAAGCTTCGTTTTTCTCCCAGACTTTTCTTTGAAGGTTCTACGATTACCCCCAACCCAACGCCCCTCCTTACACACATGCTCACCACTACATTCACCTTCCTCTTTTTGTGGACCCTAAATGCCTTCAGTCTGTAGAAGTAGGGTGGGGAGGGGGCTTTATCAGCTTATCTTCATTTCTACAGATTTGGTTCCAGACTTCTAAAGTTACTGGCAGCAAATAGTGTGTATATGTCTATGTGTGTGTGTGTGTGTGTATATATACACATACATACATACATGCATATATATATATATATATATATATATATATATTATATATATATATATATATATAGTTTGTATCCCATATATTGCATAAATTCTCTTTGTGTTGTCTGTATAAGTAATTTCCTATTTTTGAGGTGTGTTTGTGTGTGGTATGTATATATATATATATATATATATATATATATATATATGTTGCACACACACACATCACACACGTGTGTATGTGTTTATCTATATACATAATGAGGCCAAAAGAGAAAGAGAGCACAATTTTGTGTGTGTGTGTGTGTGTGTGTGTGTTCATTGCTATATATGCACACACACACACACACACATGTATACATTTACAGGTGTGGATGTGTATATAAAAGAACTGTGTGTGTGTGTGTGTGTGTGTGTGTGTGTGTGTGTCTCTGCATGCTCATTTCTCCTACGTGTGTTATTTCAATGTTTGAGCCGTATGCATCAAGGACCATGTCTGCTTGCGTACACGTATGACAACATGTGTGTGTGGTGTGTGTGTGTGTATGTATGTATGTGTGTGTGTGTGTGCATGTATGTATGTGTGTGTGTGTGCATGCGCACGGGCCTAATTTGAGGACTTGTGTTTCAAACACCTGGTCTATGACACTGATAAGAGCAAGCTTAACAGGACTGATAACACTTAAGTCCTGCTGGTACCTCTCACTCTCTCTCTCTCTCTCTCTCTCTTCCCTTTCTATCTGTCTACCCACCCTTTCTATATCTATCTATCTATCTATATATCTATCCTCTATGTATCTCTCTATCTCAATATGGATTAGCTGGCTGTATACAAGGCAGCGACTGTGGTGCTTTCTTGCTACAGACTTTTATATCTCTTTGTCCACAAGACTCAATCAACGTGAAGAAATAATAAACATGTGACGTCACCCAGCATAGGTGAAGGTGAAGGTGGTGGTGGCGGCGGCGGTGCGGTTGTTCCTTTTTTTTGTTATTTTTTTTTATAATTAATTTTTTTTTTATTTCTAGGTTAAGAAGAAATGTGAGATGATGTGATATTGCATTTACACCTTCTGTTAGGGTCTTGTATGTTGTTGTTGTTGTTGTTGTTGTTGTTGTTGTTGTTGTTGTTGTTGGCGGTGGTGGTGGTGCTGGTGCTAGCGCTTAACCAGTACTGACTGATACAGGATGGGACAAGCTTTTTTAACATGTTCCAAGTTCAAATCTCACCTTGGCCAACTTTGCTTTTTGTCCTTTCAAGAGTTGATAAAATGCTGTACCAGACAAGTATTGTGGCTGATGGTGTCAACCATCTCCCTTTCTCTCAAAATTTCATACCTATTTCTTTACTACCCACAAGGGGCTAAACACAGAGAGGACAAAGAAGGACATAATTTCATACCATCTGACTAAATCAGAAGCCATTGTTGTTGTTGTTGTTGTTTTTGTTGTCGTTGTTGTTGTTATTATTGAGTGAGAGAGCAGCACATGCCATCGAAGTGATACTGGGGTATAAATATACGATACCCATCATGACTACCTGTCTGATAAGGGTACTCCAGGCACCTGCATCACCAACCATATGTATGTGACATGGTGATCTCATATCATGATAAACAGCACAAGATCTTGCAGGCAGGTAGGGCTCATTTAGAATTTTACATCAAGTTGAGTAGCCCATCCTGTTCAAAAGATTCCTGAATAAAGATTGTTTAAGGATGATGAACAAAACACTCTTGTTTCCAGTGGTGAATTATTCAAACCCTAAAGAATCTCTCTCGACACATGGCTATGATGTTCCCTCACTACTTCTGCTCATGATCAAAGATGCACATATTGTCAGCCACTAAGGGACATGCTCAACTAATTAAGGTCAAGCAACTGACAAGCAAATATGTGGTACTGAGCAGAATATTTACTGTAACCCATCTTTCACACTTACCCTACAGTGTCTTTCTAAAAAAAATAGACAATCATATAATCAAAATTTCAAAACGAGATAATGCATGATTAATTCGGAACAATGTGAATAAATAAGAATTGCATTTGGCAGTAACTGGAATGTTAAAGGGTTACAGGCATTCTACCCAGGACCATTATTTTAAGACATTCAAGAGTGACTTGGAATAGGTTTTGCTGTTATTTCTGGTAAACTAAGTGACCACATAGAGGGGGTGTCTTGCTGCATTAATTTATGTCTGCATAGGAACCCTCTTTGGTTCCTATTTTATTTGGGTGAACCCTTATAACCATCTAGTGTTTTAAAAATCCTGTTATCTCTCTATATATAAACGGCAAAATGTCTGTGTGCATGTCCTTTATACAAATCCACAATTTTTCAGTTAGAGGGCTCGCACTTTCTATGGTCATTCAAAACCGTCCAAGGATGGTCGTGCACATCTTTACATTTCCCCAGTCACCCCGCAAAGCCATTAAAAGATCAATAGAAGTGACTTTTTTGTGAATTTTCTATCCAAAACCCAATCAAAATGCCCGAAACTTGATACGCCATTTGAAAGCTTGCTAGCTGTATGTGATTGGTCGGAGATTTGGACAGTACTCGCGTGTATATGCGCACGCACGCACGCAGCTGTATATGCATGCACTAGCACTACGACCCGGCATTGCTGGATCATAGTGCTAGTACTCTTATAATTCAGTATCATTATTTGGAATTGTATTAAAAAAAATTCTAATATTTGTTCATCTCATTGCTCTTTGTCTTTTTTTCTTTTCTTCAGATTCTGTGAATAATACCGATGATGAATATCTCTTGAAATGTATGCACTGCAAGGAATCTTTCAGTCAAGAATCTCGGTTGCATTCTCACATTAAAGCAATGCATTCAGAGAAGTCTGTGAAATTCATGTGTTCGAAATGCGAAGAGACATTTACGCTGAAATCCCAGCTTGATAACCATATGGAACTGCATTTGGCCACTTCACAGACTTGTACTGTCTGTAAGAAAACATTTGCCAATGTCTACCGACTTCAGCGCCACATGATCAGCCACAATGAGAGCACATCGCTACGGAAATTTAAGTGCGAGGAATGTGGCAAAGCGTTCAAATTCAAACATCATCTCAAGGAACACATTCGTATTCATTCTGGAGAGAAGCCTTTTGAATGTTCCAACTGCCGGAAACGGTTCAGCCACTCCGGTTCCTACAGCAGTCACATGACCTCCAAAAAATGCTGGGTCGTGAACATGAAGAGTCGTCGGATCGACCACAATGGTAACGCAGGTGACTCTGTTCCATATTCTCCGGCCTCTAAAAATGGACATAGCCAGTCGGCCATCTCTTTGCAAAAATCCTCAGGCAGTCTTCCACGACAATTAATTACATATGATAACCCCAACTCTAGCCTTCCAAAATTCTTTCCTAATGCTTCTTCATACATCTCATATCCCATGTACCCTCAGAAGGAGAACCTTTCCGACAGAATCGCGCCACTAACCAACCAGACTATTGCACATTCTAATTCCTCAAAAGTATCTTTTAATCAGAAGCCTTCTCTAACAAAAAATACAAAACTCTCACCTGACATGAACTCAAACATGCAGCCTTTATCGATGGTAGTCCTGAAGAAACCTGACAGTCCTGCCGTACCCTTGCAGTCACAAGTGACCTCTCCGCCTCTTGACGAACAAGTCATCAAAACTGAGCCATCAGACCAGTCGGAGGTCATCAAAGTTTTAAGTAGTGTCAATATTAAGAAGGAAAATTCTAAAGACGGTTTTCCAGTAACCGACGTCATGCAAGAGAAGCACTCCGATTCCCCTCCTCTTCCTCCATCCAACTTTGTAGATGCCAAAGATGTTGATCTCACATGCCGATTTTGTGCATCAGCCTTCCGCAGTCCTGTGGCACTGCACCAACATGAACGCTATCTATGCAAATCCAACAAAGATATCGTGCATAGAGTTACCAACTTGGAGGTAACGTCGTGCAACAGTCCGAGTAGTACAACTTCCTCGTCGGAAATGATTAAACGCGAGACACCAAACGGCAGTTTGGAGAACGGCACCGATGAGGAGGAAGCAGAGGAAATTTTCAAAGAGGAAAACCTCGATAAGAAGTTCCGTATGCGTTCCATGATAAGCGACGACCAGCTGCAGGTTCTGAAGAAATATTACCAGCTCAACCCTCGACCTCGTAAACATGACCTGATAAAAATCGGCAATGAAATTGGTTTCCCGAAACGCGTGGTGCAGGTTTGGTTTCAGAACATGAGAGCACGAGATCGTAAGAAAGGTAAAAATGTCCCGTATTTCCCCGCTATGGCTCGTTTCAAACAACAGGAGGATTCAGCAACCACGTCCTCCACATGGAAAGAGCCAGTAAAATCTACTAATTCGGCCTACATCCCTGTGGTTCCACATTTCAATAATTCTGTCCAAATTCCTTCTGGAATTCCACCATCATCATCGCCTTCATTTCCAGCTCATTCACATACAAAAGTAAACGGTCAGTTTAACGCTGCCACCGAAAACCGTGATGCCTTGTTCAATAACCAGGACCAACCTTTAGATCTTAGTCTGAAAAGAGAACCCCCCAGAGCTCACAGTGGCCACAAACCAGTCAGTAGCAATGCCTATAATTCCCATCCTCCTCCTGCTACTCCCAGTCAGAATTTTGATAACGAAGTTCTAAACCTAAGTTGCCGATCTCCTATCAGTGTCAAGCAAGAACATGTAGATGGCGCAAGCTCTGCTCAAAGTAGCTTCCAGGAATCTGCTCTGTATAAATATATGAAGCAAGAAGGAATGATTGTTAACAAGCCAGCCCTTAACCAAGACGCGACCTCGTTAAGCAAGCTTTCCCATTCCAGTCCCATTCCAGCCGCGATGCAAGACTCTCTCACATCACCTTATCGCTCCAGTGGCAAATCCATTGCCAGTGGGGAGAACGAAAGCAAACCCAAAGTTCCAAAGTCTGAGTTGAAGCAGCCCGATGACTCGTCAATGTCAAGTGATGGTTCTATAGACAGCGTTAGTAATCGGTCTCTCGTCATTGACGAGAGTAAATTCCACAATGAGAAAAGCGACGGTGACTGTCTTTCTGATGATGATGATGAAGATGATGACGATTCCGACGAAGATGATTCTCCACCAAGACTGTCAAATGGTTTGTCCGATGGTAATCTCACTCCTTCCAAGATGAGAGAAGACAACCATCAGACAAATCCAGATGGCACCAAAAAACCAAAACGATTACGCAAGAAGTCTTGGAAACAGGTTAGTGTTTCTTTGGCTATTATTATGATTGTTGTCTTATCTACTAATTTCTAATTAACTTATTAAATAAGATTTTACTTTGTCTTGTCTTCAAGTAGTATAGGTAGACTGATTGCACTTTGCACAATGGAAGTCATTTATTCTGATCACTTAATGTTATCAGTCAGTTATTGTTATCTAGAAGGCGCCATCTTAAAGTGATCACAATAAGCATTCTTCTAGCTTTCTCTCACTTTCTCTATCTATCTCTCTCTCATTCCCTCTCTGTGTGTATGTATATATGTAAACCAACTCATAAGCTCCATTGGTATTCTTCAGAAAATAAAGGGATTCTTGAATGCAGGAAGGCTGAGAACACAGCTTAGAAAATCAGTTAAATACCCTTAAAAGATAGTATGGGCAGCAAGCCTCCCCTGGGTATTTTCTGGTCATTTTTTTTTTCTATCTTCTAAAGGGTGTTTACCCTATTTTCTAAGCTATCTTCACAGCCTTTCTGCATTCACAAATTTCTTTATTTATGTGGAATGTGTGTGTGTGTATCATTATCGTCATCATTTAATGCCCGTTGTTCATGCTGGCATGGGTTGGACGGTTTGACTGGGCTGGCACGTTTAAAGGCTGCACCAGGTTCCACTCTGATTTGGCTTGGTTTTCTAAATCAGACTGGGGCCTGGTGTAGCCTTCCAGCATGCCAGCCCAGTCAAACCTTCCAGCCCATGCCAGCATGGACAACGGATGTTAACTGATGATAAGGATGAGAATAAATATGTATGTGTGTGTGTATATATATATATAAATACCCACACACACACTTGTATAGTGTTCACTGTCAGAAGAAAGAGTACTCAAAAACTGTAGGGATTTAATATTTTCATTTTGGTCAAGTCAATCCCTTGCTACTCTGAGTTCCCCCTGTGGATACACAGGGCTTTCAGGCATCCTGAAGACCCAGTTTACTCACAGACAAAAAACTCAGTGTAACAAGAGACTGATGCAACGATGATGGTTATGGTGTATATATATTTGTGTATATATATATATATATATATATATATATCAGAATTAAGGGTCACATTTAACCACTAGTTCTCAACTATCTTTTTTTTTTTTTACCTATGGACCCTCTTTAGTTCCTATTTTACTTGGGTGAACCCTCATAACTATTTAGTGTTTTAAAAAGAAGTATAACCAATTATTGCACATGATTCTTACCAAGAAAATCTTTGGAACCCCCCTGCCCCCTCCCTCCCCGGGGGCCACATGGATCCTGGTTGAGAACCACTGCTTTCAACAAATAAGCATTTGACCTTTTCACACCTGATTAGAATCTGAATCACACCCTAAAATATTCCAGATTTCACCAACCACCTGTTGCTTTTGTAGTTCTTTAGAAAGAGTTTGATTTGAAACCCTTGTGCTCCTTGTCACATCACCCTCAAACAGAAATACCATTATTGCCATTGTCCTTGGCTACTTTCTCCCCTCCCTTCCCCAGACTCTCTGAATTAAACAATTTGACCCATACATGCTTCATTGGAACTACCTGCTCAACCTTGGTATTGGTGCAAAGGTGTGGCTAAGGTAAAAATAAATAAATAAAAATAAGATAAAAAGATTTCTTTGAATTCTTTTGATTTCTTTGAAATCTTTTTATTTTACTTTTATTTATTTATTTATTTTTTTTTACCTTAGCCACACCTTTGCACCAATACAAACCAAAACCATATTTAAAAAAGAAAAAAAAAACCCCATTAACCCCACCACCACCGCCACCACATACACTTCCCTGACTGCTATTCCTTCACCTCACCTCTTCCCTACAACTTGACCATAGCACCCTCCTGTTTCTCAGAACATATATAAAAAGGAAGAACCCCCCCCCACCACCACCGCCTCATCCAAAAAAGAAGAAACTTACTTCCCAAAGAAAGGGGCGGGGGGGGGGGGTGAAATTCTTTCCTGCTTTTTGTTTCTTTCTCTCTGTTTTTTTTTTTTTGTTTTTTTTATTCCCATCTCTTTCACTGGTATTTTGACAACTTTATCTGATGAAGAATAAAGCTTAGTGTGTGTGTGTGTAGGAGAAAAAAATATTCTATCCAAATTCTTCTTCTGTATCATGTAGAATTGCCAAAATATTTTTGGAGGGGAAGATAAATCACACACTTTGTCAATTTTTTTTTTTTTTTTTTTTTTAGTTTTACTTTTATTTTCATAAACTGTCTTTCCAAAGAGAGTAAACAAGGTTTACTTCAAAAATCCTCTTCCTCCCTACTCGCCCACCCCCACCTCATCACAGCATCACCATCATCATCATCATCATCGATGACAGAACCACATTCTAAACCTTGTCCGCCTCTCTCTTTCTCCTTCTCCCCCTCTCTCTCTCCCTCTCCCTCTCTCTCTCTCTCTCTCTCTCTCTCTCTCTCTCTCTCATACAAGTACACACACACACACAAAAGGAATGTGATAAGACAAACACAGATATGGCTGTATGATTTAAGAATTTCGGTTCCTGGCCTCATGATATATAATTCCAAATTTGATTCCACTGCAGTTTCTATCTGCCAAATCTACTCACAAGAGTGAGTTAAGCTCAGGGGTTACAGTAGAAGACACTTGCCCAAGATTACTGCACGGTGGAATTGAACTTGAAAGCAGAATGGTTTCTTGCTGCTCTGGGAATTTCACTTGTGTACTCTGACGATCATAACTTCTTAACTTGCCCTGCTGACCCCCTGTGGGTACACAGGGACAGTGAAACTCCCTGAGTAGCGAGAGACTGACTCAATCAAAGTTAACTTCTTAACTTGCCCTGCTGACCCCCTGTGGGTACACAGGGACAGTGAAACTCCCTGAGTAGCGAGAGACTGACTCAATCAAAGTTAACTTCTTAACTTGCCCTGCTGACCCCCTGTGGGTACACAGGGACAGTGAAACTCCCTGAGTAGCGAGAGACTGACTCAATCAAAGTTAACTTCTTAACTTGCCCTGCTGACCCCCTGTGGGTACACAGGGACAGTGAAACTCCCTGAGTAGCGAGAGACTGACTCAATCAAAGTTAACTTCTTAACTTGCCCTGCTGACCCCCTGTGGGTACACAGGGACAGTGAAACTCCCTGAGTAGCGAGAGACTGACTCAATCAAAGTTAAAATATTTTTAATCTCTACTAGGACATTGAGCACTCTTTCATGTGTGTGTGTGTGTGTGGAAGCCGGCTGCTATGTATATATGTGTGTGTATTTGTATATATGTGTTTAAATGTATATATGTATGTATATGTGCACATATATGTATATATTTGTGTTTGTGTGTATATATATGCATGAATGTATGTATGTATGTACATATATATGTGTGTGTGTGTGTGTGTGGAAGCCGGCTGCTATGTATATATGTGTGTGTATTTGTATATATGTGTTTAAATGTATATATGTATGTATATGTGCACATATATGTATATATTTGTGTTTGTGTGTATATATATGCATGAATGTATGTATGTATGTACATATATATGTGTGTGTGTGTGTGTGTGTATGTATATATACATATATTTGTGTGTATATATATATATATATATATATATGCATGTGCATGCATATTATATATAAGTGTGTGTGTATATAGATATATGCATCAAATATGTATATATATGTGTGTGTGTATTTGTATATATGTGTTTAAATGTATATATGTATGTATATGTGCATATATATGTATATATTTGTGTGTGTGTGTATGCATGAATGTATGTATGTATATACATATATATGTGTGTGTATGTACATATACATATATTTGTGTGTGTATATATATGTGTATATATATATATATATGTGTGTGTGTGCATGCATATTATATATAAGTGTGTGTATATAGATATATGCATCTATGTATATATGTGTGTGTGTATGTGTATATACTTTCGTGTGTGTGTGCATATCAGCCCTAAATTCTTTCTCCTATTTCTTTCGTGTGTGTCAGATTTCTAAACCAACTGCTTTAATTAACAGCATGTAATTAAAAAAAGGAATAATATGAGATGGCAATGCAAAGAAGAAGAAAAAAAATTAAAATAATTAAATAAATAAATAAATAAATAAACTAATCTCGTAGGGTCTGCCTCTGCTTCCCTTCAACCCCCACCCCACCCCTACGCACATGCCCATATATTCTTGGTAGGGATTTGGGGTTAGGAATTGAGGGAGTAACATGATGTCATGTCTGAAATTTGTTAGCTTAGTTAAACCCCGGAATATCAAATGATTGAAATTTGTTGATCCATGTCCAAGTAGTCTGGATCATTATTATTATTATTATTATTATTATTATTATTATTATTATTATTAAGGCAGTGAGCTGAATTGTTAAGCATGTCACTCAAAGTGCTTAGCAGTATTTCCCCTGTCTCTTTACATTCTGAGTTCAAATTTCATCAAAGTCGATTAAAGTAAGCACCAGTTGAACACTGTGGTTGATGTAATTGTCTTATCCCTTCCTCTTAAAAAAAAAAAAAAAATTGCCGGCCTTGTGTTAAAATCTGAAAACATCATTATTATTATTATGCGAGTGAGCTGGGAGTATCAATAGTACACCAGACATAAATGCTCGGGGGCATTATGTTCTGAGTTCAAATTCTGCCGGGGTCAACTTTGTCTTTCATCATCATCATTTAACATCCGCCTTCCATGCTGGCATGGGTTGGATGGTTTGACAAGAGCCGGCAGGGCAGAAGCCTGCACCAGACTTCTGTAAGTGTTTTGGCAGGATTTTTACAGCTGGGTGCCCTTCCTAAGACATACCAGCTGAGCACTGGGGTTGATGTAATCAACCAGTCCCCTCATCCGAAATTTCAGGACTTGTGCCTATTGTAGAAAGGACTATCATTGTTGTTGTTATTATTATTATTATTATCGTTATTGAGTGAGAGAGCAGTGCATGCCATCAAAGTGACTCTGGGGTAAAATATACAAATCCCAGTATACCCATCATGACTACCCGTCTGATAAGGGTACACTAGGCACATGCATTACAACCACATGTGCGCAACATGGTGATCTCGTATCAAGATAAACAGCGCATGACCTTGTGGGTGGGGCCCAGTTAGAATTTTCTTCAGGTCGAGTAGCCCACCCTGCTCAAAAGGTCCCTGGAATAAGGGTTGAACAAAACACCCGTGTTAGGGGAAACTGCTTTTAAAAGTGTGTGGCACATATACGCATGGCCACTGACACAAGCATGGATGTGTGAGAGACAATAGTTACTTCTTCCTAAAATCACATTCTGACGTCTTAGCATTTGGAAAGATATATTGTTTGATGTAATCTTAAATAAACTATGTCTGAATAAAAGACAGGGTGGTCACAATTTGGACTCTTTTGATCATGAAAGTATTCTCAAATATGAAAGAAATTTCCTACTCTGCATTTACCCTCTGTGTGTGTGTGTGTGTGTGTCTCTCTCTCTCTCTCTCTGTGCAAAGGGGTAGTATTTTGTCCCTTTTTTCTTTCAAACTAATAAAGAGCATGTACACATACAATAGCAATCAGTTAGATATACGCAAACTTGACTTCAATAGAAATGAGAATATGTGCATCTTTCAGTTTAGATATTGGGTTGTCAAATAAATTCATTTGTTTCTATTCCAATGTTATTGGAATTCTTCGAGTCAAGACCCTGTGGTTTCTGCCATCAAATCATTTGACAAGCTAGTGGAACTTTGGCAGGAATTCACACAAACAACAAAGAATAAATTCTCAAAATTATTTCTTAAAATTGTTAATAAAAAAAAAAAAAAACAAGGATTAAGATAAATAAATAAAGAGATTAATGACTTTATCTGATAACCCAACAATAGTTGCAGACTCGCTTCTTGTTGTAGTGTTGATCCTGTACAGTGGTTCTCAACCTTTTTTAATATTCGGGGCCAAGATCCAAAACCTGGATTTTTTTTCAGGGGGCAGCACTAAAATATAAGTACAAAATAAAGACGCATGTCAATTACAGAAAGATTTTTTATATTTAAAAATTTCTTTATTGCCCACAGGGGGCTAAACATAGAGGGGGGAAAACAGGGGAATAAGTCGATTACATCGACCCCGGTGCGTAACTGGTACTTATTTCATCGACCCTGAAAGAACAAAAGGCAAAGATGACCTCGGCGGAATTTGAACTCAGAACGTAAAGACAGACAAAATACCTATTTCTTTATTACCCACAAGGGGCTAAACACAGAGGGGACAAACAAGGACAGACATAGGTATTAAGTCGATTACATCGACCCCAGTGCGTAACTGGTACTTAATTTATCGACCCCGAAAGGATGAAAGGCAAAGTCGACCTCGGCGGAATTTGAACTCAGAACGTAAAGACAGATGAAATATGGCTACGCATTTCGCCCGGCGTGCTAACAGTTCTGCCAGCTAACTGCCTTTTATTATATTTAAAGAGGGGGTGGCGTTTGGAGGCAACTCAAGGGCCACTTGTGGCCCTTAGGGCTACGGTTGAGAACCACTGTTCTATCTGCTTTTACTCCTTCAGTAATGTTTCCTTGTATTTACTCCTTTTGCTAATGTTTTGTCTGTTTTCTTGTTGTAGTTGTTGTTTTTTTTTATGATTCTTCCACTCCACCCCTTTCCCCTTTTTGTTGTTGTGCTAACATTTATATTCTTTGTCTTTAATACTAACATCTTTTTCTCTTATACTCTCCTTTATTGCTTTGTTTTTTTTTTAAGTACTCCTTATATTCCTTTCATGAATGTAGAGACAGAAAGAGTATTAACAAAAACTGATGATCGTTTTCTACCATTCTATCATTTTTGGTATTCTTTTCTTAAAATTCTATAATGTGTACTAATACTAGACCAATTCCATGCATTTTATGATCAGTGGCTCATATTTAACTAAGGTGTAAAATCATTCAAATTTCTTCCCATCATGCACCACCTTCAACAAGCAAAAATCAACTTCCCCTTTTTCCCAATCTTTATATATAAAGCTGAAGTTGCCTGTGTGTGGATGTGGCAGGTTTGGTAGCCTTCAACTAACACTATCTCCTCCGAGAACCTGCGGTGCAAGTTGACCAAAATTGAGAGTATGATATAAGAAGGCTTGCTCTTCATTCCGTAGAAGAAAAAATTCAAATCGGACCATGTTAACACCAAAAATTATTTACATCAAAAAGGTGCTTTTGTACTAAGAAAATCCCTATGTTTTTAACGATTTTTTGACTGCTGTGTCGCCATTTTTCAGTGTATTTCAACCAGGAAAATGTTCACTTAAAGAGAATAACAAGCTACATAACGCAAAATTTTTACTTTTCGAAAATTCCAATTTTAAAGGGGCGAAAAGAAAATAAACCCAAGCAACGCCGGGCTATACTGCTAGTATATTATAATACACCATCATTGTCATCATCATCATCATTTAATGTCCATTTTCCATGCTGGCACAGGTTGGACAGAGTGACAGGAGATGACTAGCTGAAGGGCTATTCTGGTTTCCTGACTGTTTTGGCATGGTCTACTCCTAACGCCACACTGGATACTCTTCCTAGTGCCACATATATATGCCCTGTAAAAGAACTTGGGAGGTTGGGTCTCCAACCAAGCCTTTTATGACACCCTTTAAGCCAGAAACTTTTTTTTCAGCACCCCCTCTATACACACACACACACATATATATATATTATCATCATCATCGTTTAACGTCAGTTTTCTATGCTAGCATGGGTTGGACGGTTCGACTGGGGTTTGGGAAGCCAGGAGGCTGCACCAGATTCCAGTCTGATCTGGCAGTGTCTCTACAGCTGGATGCCCTCCCTAACACCAACCACTCCGGGAATGTAGTGGGTGCTTTTTACATGCCACCAGCACAGGGGCCAGAGGTTGCTGAAAAGTTCCTGGCTTTAAGGGTGTCACGAAAGTTCTTCTACAGGGCTTTGAAAAACTGAAAGACCACTGCAATAAATGAATGAATCTCAGAGGGGAATATGTTAAATGAAATAATAATTAGCAGATCCTCCCCTGTATTTTTTATTTACCCAAAACCAGGAACTTTTTAGCATTCCTTCCATTTCATGTCAAGAATTTTATAAACTTTTGGAAGAATGTGAAATAATTTTGATTTTTAGAGCATCCACTCTCATGGCACATCCTATAAAGCTATAAGTAATAGCATGTAAATACTGGGTTGAAAAAAAGCCTTCTGCATAGAAAATGTCAAAAGCTCCTATTTATAGCTGTATGTGCTTTGATCCACAGTTCCTAAAAAAGAATTTTATATATGTATGTGTGTGTTATTTAAAAAAAATTTTTATCTGAAGAATTATAGATGAGGAATTCTATACATTTTTTTCTACACATATACTTTTGTAGCCCATTTCCAGTAATGAAACCTGTGTATTGTGGAATTAAAGAGTTTCTTAATCCTTATGATGTAAACTACTTTCACACTCACACACACACACACGTACATATAAGCTTTGTGAGTGGACTTAGTAGAGGGAAACTGAAAGAAGCACATGTATAAATATGTGTGTGTTTGTCTCTCACTACTGCTTGACAACTGGTGTTGGTTTGTTTATATTCCTGTAGCTTAGCAGTTCAACAGAAGGACCCAATGCAATAATTACCAGGCTTTAAAATCAAGTACTAAAGTAGATTTACTCAACTAAAACCCCTTTAAGGCGGTGCTCCAGCATGGCCACAGTCTAATGACTGAAACAAGTAGAAGATGAAAGATAATATATGTGCAGGCATGGCTGTGTGGTAAGTAGCTTGCTTACCAACCACATGATTCTGGATTCAGTCCCACTGCATGGCATCTTGAGCAAGTGTCTTCTACTATAGCCTCGGGCCGCCCAAAGCCTTGTGAGTGGATTTGGTAGACGGAAACTGAAAGAAGCCCATCACATATGTATAGATATATATATGTGTGTGTGTGTGTGTTTCCGCCATCGCTTGACCATCAAAGCTGGTTTGTTTACATCTCTGTAACTTAGCGGTTCAGCAAAAAGAAACTGATAGAATAAGTACTAGGCTTTAAAAAAATAAGTCCTGTGGTCAATTTATTCAATGAAAACCCTTTAAGGCGGTGCTCCAGCATGGCCACAGTCGAATGACTGAAACAAGTTAAAGAAAAAAAGAATATGTATTCACACACGCACACAAACACACATACACGCATACTCCTGTACCCTTTTCTTCAATTACTATAGTAAAACTGATCACAGCCTTTACTATATACTCTTTTATCTCGTAGTTAACCATCTTTCCATTTTATTTTCTATACTTCTTACTGCCTGCTTGTTTTGCAATTTTATATATTTGTTATTAGTCTTTATTTAGTATATTTTTATATTTTATTTGTTATATATTCGTTTAAATTGCTTTAACACTGTGTTTTTGCCCGCCCGCCTACCCTCCCAGTCCCTTGCTTTGCCAACTAACCAACAATATATTAAAAAAGCTATTTCTAACTTTTTAAAAGAGTCTACCCTGTATTGCATGGCAGATGGCATCGGAAGAAATCCAGCTCGACCTCGAAGAGACAAATACGGTCGATGAAGATCACCCACATAGGAAAAAACGCCGATCTTGGAAGAATCATCGAGTCGACGTAGAGGAAGGCTTATATGCTTGCGATCAATGTGATAAAATGTTTAGCAAGCAGAGTTCACTTGCTAGGCATAAATACGAACATTCAGGTAAAAACTAGCATTTGATGACCTCTGTGAGGGGGGGGGGAATGTACATATGCAGTGTTTGGTGAATGTCTTGGATAGGTTGTATGAGAAGGAGGTGAGGTTTTGTGGTGGTGGTAGTAAAAAGTAATAGATAATTCAAGGAAGAGGAAAAAAGATGAGATGATAAATAATTGGTTAGATCCCTTCCGAGTCATACAGTCACAGAGGGCCGGTTTCCCACTTTCTGAAGAACATGTGTTTTTTTGGGGTTTTTTTCCCTTGGACAAGGAGTCGATCTGTTGCAGGATTACCCATTTTTGCCAGCTGAGTGGACAGGAGCAACGTGAAATAAAGTGTTTTGCTCAATGATAAATAATTGGTTAGATCCCTTCCGAGTCATACAGACACAGAGGGCCGGTTTCCCACTTTCTGAAGAACATGTGTTTTTTGGTTTTTTTTCCCCTTGGACAAGGAATCGATCTGTTGCAGGATTACTCATTTTTGCCAGCTGAGTGGACAGGAGCAACGTGAAATAAAGTGTTTTGCTCAAGAACACAATGCGTCACCCAGTCCCGGAATCGAAACCACAATC
Source organism: Octopus sinensis (assembly GCF_006345805.1). Taxonomy (NCBI): domain Eukaryota; kingdom Metazoa; phylum Mollusca; class Cephalopoda; order Octopoda; family Octopodidae; genus Octopus; species Octopus sinensis. Next base: position 12,516,013 of record NC_043013.1, read on the forward strand.
TTACAATCATGAGCCCAACACCCTAACTACTAATCCATGTAACGCCACAAATGATTGGTTAGGTTGAGTATGGACATAGTGGCAGGGATGGAGAGTGCAGCATAAGGGTATGGGCATGTGATTGGTGCCATGAATGGTCACATGATAGTAATATATGATAATAGGCCAGAGTAGACAGGGATCTTGTGATATTTACCAATATTGTATTCGTGGAAAGAAAGACTAACCATCTGTAAAATGTGAAAAGTGGTCATTTAGGTGTTAGCATGACCACCTTCTAACACTATTGGTTTGGATTCAATCTCATTCTGCAGCACACCTTAGATAAGTGTCTTCTACAATAGCCCAAGGCTGACCAGTTTCATTTAGAACTAGATCAGCTCTCTCTCTCTATATATATATATATATGTGTGTGTGTGTATCTATATATATATATATATATATATATATATATATATATATTATATATATATATATACATGCACACACACACATATATATATATATAAAACACTTCAAGCATGACCAAAGTCCAGTGACTAAAACAATTAAAAAATTATTACTACCACTACTACTATTATTATTATTATTATTATTATTATTATTATCATTAAGGATGACAGATTGGCAAAATGGTTGGTGTTGGACAAAATTTTTTTACATAATTTAATTTTGGCTCTTTATATTCTGAGTTCAAATGCTGCTGAAGTCAACTTTGCCTCTTTCATCCTTCTGGGGTCAGTATAAAACCACACTGAATAAGGGGTAGCTCAGAATTGAAACAAAAGCTGTGCATTTCAATGGAAGCATGGTAAAAAGCAAAAATAGGGGTTAGGTCAGGGTGGGAGGTAAAAAGGGTATGGTCATTTTGTACATGCAAAGAAAGAAGAAAAAATGGAAAAAGATGGGAAGGTCATAGCTGGAAGACCTTTCATCCCAAATCTGATTTAAATAGTGCTGATCTAGTTCTAAAAAAAAAATCATGTTATTTGAAAGAAGATGTTTGCCATTTCTGGTTGGAATTGGTGAATAAATTGGGAGTGTAGTTCTTGTTTCTTTGATATCCATACATTTAGTTGTGTTTTTGGGAGGATCGTTTGGCCAATAATAATACATGAACAGGTTCGATTCCACTTCTTTATTATTATTAGTCAAATGGTTAAGCATCTAACCATGTAATCAATGATTTTTTGGTTTAAATCAGCGACTCTCAACCAGAGTGCATATTAGATTTTTGGGGGTCCATGGATGCAATATAGTAAATTGGGGGTCCACAGTAATTTTTCAGAAGGCATAAAAAAAATTATGCTGCAGACCAGTAAAGTTTGTGCCATAAATTGGTTATGCGTCCACAATACACAAAATATCTTAATGTATGGTGTAGTGGTTAACAGTGTGTGCTACTAACCCCAAGATTCCAAGTTCGATTCCAGGCAGTGACCTGAATAATAATAATAATAACATCAAAAAATACCTTAAGAATGAGAACCCAGGTTCGAAATTTCCCCAAGACACCTGATATAGGTTGGAGGGTGTATCAGCCGAAACGTTGTGTTAAGAACAAACAAGATGAGGACAAATATCCGTCAAATGTAAATAATGTACATAATTCCTCATCTCTTAAATATAGAACTGAATTTTTATATAATTCCTAATAATATTTAATCATAAAAATATTGTAGGATTTTTTAAACCTTTTAGCATTTAACCCTTTAGTATTTAAACCGGCCATATCCAGCCAAAATAGCTAGTCTGCTTTATGTTCAAACTGACCAGATCCAGGCTCTCACACCTACCCTACAATGTTATTCTACATTAGGTAATTACACCATCAAGATCTTGAAGATATGAGATAATGCATGATTAATTCAAATCAATGGGAATCAATAAGCATTATGTTTGATAGAATAATCTGAACACTAAAGGGATCAAACCAGCCAGATCTAGCCCATATATTCTAATAATATATGGGGTCAGCCAGATCTGGCCTCTCACACCTACCCAATAATGTCGTTCTAAAAATATAAAGCTACAAGACAACCTAGGATTAATTCAAATCGATGTGAATTAATAAGAATTACATTTGGCAGAATAATCTGAATGCTAAAGGATTAGACATTGAAAGGGTACAGGGGTGGGGGTCCACCCAAGTAAAAATAGCAATCAAAAGGGGCCATAGGTAAATGAAAGGTTGAGAACCCCTGATTTAAACAATTTCTTCTTGACCTTTTCAGTGACTTAGTTAATACCCCGCTTCCTAAAACAACTAAATATTGACACCAGATACTCACCACCACTACCACCACCTACCCTTGTTGTCTAAATTACCTTGAAGAAGAAGAAGAAAAAGAGAGAGAAGTAAAACAGAACAAAGTGTTTGAACTTTTAACCTTTACTGAATTGCCTCCATTTGTTTTTTTCTTTCTTTGTCCTTTCCCAGTCAACAAGTAGTTGTTGTCAGGTAGGATGGTAGGTGAGAATGGTTGAGATGTGCCAGATTAGAAATGGTAAAGGAATCTCTTTGTGTAGAAGTCTTGCTGCTGTTCTTTGCTTATTATTGTTATTGTTCTAGATCTTTCTAGCCAATATTGGATCAGGTTATATATGTGCTTGTGTGTGCGTGTGTGTGTGTGTGTGTGTGTGTGTGTGTGTAGGAGTAATAGAGAATATGGACTCAGAGAATGTGTGTATGTATGTAAATATATATGTATATGTATGTGTGTATACATACATTCGTGTGTGTGTGTGTGTGTATATAATATATATATATATATGTATATATATATATATATAATATATATAGGAGTAATAGAAAATATGGACTCGGAGAATGTGTATATATGTACATGTATATGTATCCATATATGTGTTTATATTTATGTGTATGCATACATACATTCATGTGTGTGTATATGTATATATATATATGTATATATATATATATATATATATAATTCTTCTTATAACTTTGTGTCATCTTCCTTTTACACAATGTCTATGTAGTGTCAGAGGGTCTTTTTTTTATTTTGTTGTGTTTGTTTTTTTATCTATTATTCTTATTACTTTTTGTTCTGGTGGCAGGGTGGGGGTAAGGTCTAGAAAATAAGATAATACCATTAAAATAGAGCATAGTTTGAACATTTCCCTTTCCTTCTATCTCTTCTTATTCCAAAGTATTTCTCATTTCATTCCTTAAAAACTTATTCACTTATTCTCAATTCCCTTAATTCCATAAGATTCTTACGGCACCGACAAGAGATCACCATCTGTCTTGGCATTTTCCATGGCGTATTTATTCCCCACCTGGGACAGGATGCCGTCCTTTGCAGGATTACTTATTTTTACCTGTTGGATGGACTGAAGCATAGTGAAATAAAGTGTCTTGCTCAAGAACACAATGTCTCACCCGGTCCAGGGATTGAAACCACAATCTTATGATCATGAGTCCAACACCCTAACCACTAAGCCACCTGCTCCACAGTGCCCTACCTTCTGAGTTCATACCCAGCTGAGGTCAGCTTCGTCTTTTCTTCTTTCTGGGTCAGTAAAATATAAAATACCATTTAAGTACTGATGGTCAACATAATAAGGTGCAGTCATGGCTATGTGGTAAGAAGCTGGATTCCCAACCACATGGTTCTGGGTTCGGTCCCACTGTGTGGCACCTTGGGCAAATGTCTTCTACTATAGTCTCAGGCCAATCTCAACACCACTATCACGAATTCAAGTTCGGCTCTGCTACTTCAATGAAACATTTAGCAAATTTGTCATGTACCCACGTCAAAAAGGATCTTGTATGCAGCTAGTTCACTTGCTAAAAATGGTAGCCAAATATCCATCAAATCACACTATGACATCTTTTAAAAGAAAAGGAAGGACACTTTGGATTGATAGTTTTAGATTCAGCAAGTTTATAGTGTAATGATAAGTCAAAAGGGGTTCCGTATGTGGCTAGTTCATTTGCTAAAAACAACAATCAAATATCTATCAAATCACATCCGGGAAAAAGGAAGGGCACATACACGTATCTGTGATGGGCTTCTATACAGTTTTCATGTACCAAATTCACTCAGAAAGCAGTGGTCAATCTAGAACTATAATATAAAAGACACTTGCCTAAAGTGCCCTGCACTGGGAGTGAACCCCAAAACCTTGGGGTTGCAAGGCTAGCTTCTTCACTGCACAGCCATGCCTATGCCAATTCTAAACCAATATCTATATTATTATCTCTTGTCAAATTCTCCAGAACCATTCACATTAGAGAGGGTAGGGTATTCTTTTGAGAAGGAGGTTTTTGGCTGCTCTTTCTAGCAAATTGCACAACCCACACACCCATCCATCCATGTCAAGGGTTTGGGTCTGGGTGTATCAAGCTACTTACATTGTAGCACTTTTAGTTAAGTCCTCTCTTCCTTTCAATTAATCCTTCCTCTGATTAATCCTCTCCTGAATCACTCTTGTCATGGACACCAGGTGTCACCACCAGGTAATTGGCCAGGTTGTTAGGGGTAGTGAAGGGGTGGAGTGATTGTGTTTTGTTTAAGAAGCTGTATGTATAAACCGTCATCGTCATTTAACTTCCACTTTTCCATGCTTGCATGGGTCGGATAGAGTTTACATATGTACACTGAATTAATCCTTCAGAATTTAAACCATCCATGTCCAATCCAAATTATTCTACAAGTTTTATGTTCCAACTGACCAGATCCAACTTCTCACACCTGCCCTACAATGTCAGTTTTAAAATAAACAATCACATCATTGATATCTTGAATCTGTGAGATGATGCATAATTAATTCAAAACAATCTGAATAAATAGGGTTTGCATTTGATAGAGCAATCTGATTGCTAAAGGACTAGATCATGCATACAAGTACTAGTCTTAAGGAGCAGTGGCTGCCAATAAGAAAAAAACTAGGGCCTTCAAGACCCATTCAACTCATACCAGTTGGAAAAAGTGGATATAAGATAATGATGATGAATGTATCTTTGTACCTATCTCTCTCTCTCTCTCTATCTATCTATCTATCTATCTGTCATTCTATTTTTCTTTCCGTCTATTTATCTGTCTATCAATCTATCTCTTATCCCTCCAGCTGTCTGTCTAGCTCAAGATATACAATAATCCCTCGCCATATCGCGGTTTATTATTTAAGCTTATGTCAATTCCTCCGTGGTGTTGTTTTGCATTTATAATAAAATAAATATATATAAATTATAAGAATACAGATACATAAGTAGCTTGTTTACCAACCACATGGTTCCGCATTCATTCCCACTGCGTGGAACCTTGGGCAAGTGTTTTCCACTATAGCCTCGGGCCAACCAAAGCCTTGACGAAAACTGAAAGAAGCCCGTCATATATGTATGTGTGCGTGTCCCACCAACATCGCTTGACAACTGACGGTGGTATGTTTACGTCCCCGTAACTTAGCAGTTCGGCAAAACAGTCTGATAGAATAAGTACTAGGCTTACAAAGAACAAGACTCGGGGTCGATTTGCTCGACTAAATGTGGTGCTCCAGCATGGCTGCAGTCAAATGACTGAAACAAGTAAAAGAGTATATATAGTGTAGTACTGTTTCTACCTTGCCAATTTTCACCAATCGTGGGGCGAGGTTTAGAAAGTAACACCCGTAATAGTCGAGGGGTTATTGTATATATGTAACAGTTTGTAATTCCACCCTTTTTTTGTCTCCTCTCATTTCTGTATTATCTTCCTGTCTTCTGCCCCTAAAAGTATACATCCCACTGCTTCCTTTTCCATTGAACTTGTTCACTAATACTTGTGTCTTTTCTTTTCTTTTCACATGTTCCTGAATCTTCCCCCCACTGGCAGGAGCACGTCCGTTTGTGTGCGATGAGTGCCCGAAGGCGTTCAAACACAAGCACCACCTAACCGAACACAAGCGGCTGCACAGCGGTGAAAAACCATTCCAGTGCAAGAAGTGCTCCAAGCGCTTCAGTCATTCTGGTTCTTACAGCCAACACATGAATCACCGCTACAAATACTGCAAACCACCGAAGCATGACGAGGAGGAAGACATCGGCGCGAATGAGTGAATGGGCCACTTACATCATCAGAAACAACATCAAACTACCACTACTACTACTATGATTACTACTGCTACTACTACTACTACAACTCCTTCTACAACTAGTTCTACTACTACTACTATTATTGCTATGTCATCCATGTTAACAATTGCATCGATAACATCAACACTGCCACTTTGCTTCATTGACAACAACAACAACAACACCACTGACAACAACAACTAACAACATACAACTACATCATCAACCGCAACAACAGTTACACCTCCACCACCTCCACTGCCACTTTGCTGAGTAACAACAACAACAACTACACGAACAACGGCAAGTACATCAGCATCGTCATTATCATTATGATCATCGTAATCGTCGTCATCATTACCATTAAACGTCATCGTTATCATTATGTTCAACGGGAATAACTGTCATTATTAAAATAGTTATAGCATCAATATTGGTTTTTTAAAAAAAATTTTTCTTTTTTTTTTTTTAAATAGCCACAATAATAATAATAATATAATAATAATAATAATAATAATAACAATAATAACTATAATAATCATGATAATGATGATGATAATAATAATCATGATAATAGTAATAATAATATCTTTCCCTCCTCCCCAAACACACATGAAGAATCACAGAAAATGGTGCTGGAGAGAAACGGCAATAATGAGTACAACTGGTACCATCAACACATACCCTTCTCTTCCATTTCTACTTCACATATATGTACACTATATACACACATGTACATATGTGTATATATATATACACATAAACGCATGTACTTTGGGCTACAGAAGTGTTGTGTTCCTGGAAAAATCTTGCTGTGATGTGGAATTTCAAAATGCAAAATTTATTTTCACATTTGGCTTTCTCTGTTACATGACATGAGTAATGGTAAGGAACTTGCATTTTGCTTTACAGAATTCTGTGCTGAGGCACCAGTTCCACGAACAAAACATATCTGAAATCCTGGAGATACCTGTATGTTTGCATATATATATATAAACGTACATATATATGTATGTGTGTGTACAATGTATATATAAATCACAGATGGGACCACAACAAAAAGATGAGAATGATGATGGTGATGATGATGATAGGAGGAGGGAGAAGCTTATGTTTATGTGTGTGTGTGTATATATATATATATATATATATATATATATATATATACACACATACTGAGAACAGCAGTATCTACCATGGGATTCCAAGGAATGGAAATGCAGAAGTAATAATTATTAGAAATAAAAATCATTATTAAAACAATTAAGCAACCAAATGAAAACTCTATTATATCACTTAATTAAAACAGAAACAACAACCATAACAACACTAACAAAGAACATGGTCAAAACCACATGAAGGTCAGAGGTCATATGTACAATTTTCCTCCGCCTACCACCTCACCCTCCTTCCTTCTGCTATAAATAACATCCCTTACACCTCAGGATTCAAAGGATGATGGTGCATGCAATCACCACTTCTCTCACTACCACCACCACCACAACTCCCACCACTTCCATATTTGGTATGCCCTAACTATACATGATATTCCTGCTGCTCCCTAAATTTGGTCACATTTTAATATAATAATTCCTTGGTGGGGATAGCACTTTCCCTTGTTTGTTGGTATGATATACATACTTCCATATCTATCCATTTAAAGATATATACATATAGGTATAATATATATATATATATATATATATATATATATATATATGTATGTACAAGTATAATATATATGTATGTATATGTATAATATATATGTATGTATATGTATAATATATATGTATGTACATGTATAATATATATGTATGTATATGTATAATATATATGTATGTACAAGTATAATATATATGTATGTATATGTATAATATATACCTATATATAAGTATAATATATATGATGCACATATATATTTATATATGTGCACATGTGTATATATTTTTGTTTGATAGATTTTTGGAAATTTTTATATTTTTTTTTAGGGATTTGATTTTTTAATGTCTATTTTAGTGCCTTTACTTCTTTCCCTTTTCTATGTGCATACATAATATGAATAAAAAAAAAGGCACATGTACACACACATGCAGATGCACACTTGCACGCAACACTCATTTGCATATATGGTATGCATAAATGTATAAACATTAGATCTATATACATACATATCTATCATAACGCGTACACACATATATATATATATGTGTCGCATATATACGTACATACACACACACACATGTAGGTATGTATGTATATGCATATATATATGTGTATATATGCATGTATGTGTGTGTTTTTTTTTCTCTTTTTCTATAAGAAAATGCAATATGAGAAATATTAGGAAAAAAATAATAAAGGACATCATAAATGGTGGTGGTGGTGGTGGTGAAAGTGTGGTGTGGTGACATAGATTATGGTCAAGGAAGAATATTCTGGGCACAGACATGCACACACACACAATATTATACATACATAATTCAGATTTTTTTTTTTTTTTCATTTTTTCACCCCCGTGTCTTTCCTCAAGTAACTTCTCATTTTATGTTGTTTTTTTTTTGTTTTTTTTTTACCTCCTCCTTGCTCATAAAATACTGGAAAAAAATCACCAATAGCAGTAATGTTAATAATAATAATACACCAACAAAATGGCTACATTAACAACAGCAACAGCATCATCATCTGTCTTCAATGTTGAGTGGAAAAGTAAAAGAAACAGTGGTGATGATAAAATAAAGAAATGATAATTAAATCTGAAATAAGACAAAATACAAATTATAAAAAAAAAAAATATATATATATATATATATACATATATATATAAAACAAACAAACAAGAAAATATTGAAATCTGTATAAAATATTGATTGATATCAAAACTCTGAGACCCACTTTCCTCTTTGAATGAAGAAATGAACTTATATGACCTGACCGTATATTATTCTTAGTTCCCTTGAATTTCAACTTTTTTTTTGTCCGTGGGTAAAAAGAAAATAAACCAAATAACAAAACATATGTATAACAGAAATATAAAAATGATAAAAAAGGTATAAAAAATAGAGGGGTTTAATTCTCCCCCTATATATAATATATATATATATATATATATATATGTATGTATGTATATATATATATATCATTTATTCAATGCAAGCAATGATATAATAGGGACCTATGTTTTTTTTTTTTATTTTATTTTTTTCCCCCCGATTTACATGTCGGTTTTAATGAAATGCCATATTATAACTAAGTCCGATGCAAGATAATGATTGGTAAAGATTGATCCTTTGAAAAGAAAACAAAAAATTATCAGTCAATTTATTTGCCCCCACCCTCCTCCAGAAGAAGAAAGGGCTGGGTGTGACCTTGTTTCCTTGATATTTACTGACCATAATATTTCACATTTTGCTTCCAGTTTTTTTTTTTTTTCCGAAGAAAAAATTTTTTTCCCTGCTTATTTTTTTTCTTCCATAATCGTCTTCCAAAATAAAAGCTTAACAGTTTTACAGGGATGTATATGTGTGCGTATGAGTGTGAAGTATACATATATATATTTACATATGTATATATATTATATGTATATATATACCATGTACATAAGAATGTGTATAAAGCTGTGTGTGAGTGTGTATATGTTTGTACGTATATGTTTATGTCTATGAAATATATGGACCAATGGATATGAAAGAAGTCAATACCCCTCCCATCTTCAAGCTCCCTTAATTCTAACTGCTATACTCCCTCTTTTTTTTTACTTCTAAAAATGGGGTCCAAAACTGATTAACTTCGCTGTTTTTTGTTTTTTTATCTCAAAATTCTTCCAAATGCTCTTCCAATGTTTTTTGCATTTTCTTTTTGTTTGTTTGTTATTGTTGTTTGTTCTTAATTTAAAAATCAAAAAAAAAACATGTTGTTTTCTGCCACTTTCTCTCTTCTCTCTCCTCTCTCCTCTCTTCTCGTTCTTTCCCTATGTCTCTCACATATCCATGTGTATGTGTGTGTATATATACTTATATATATATATGTATGTATATATATATATATATATATATATGATTATAAACACGCATACATATGAATATGTATATCCAAATATTACATTCTCTGCCAATTTTGGCATTGTTGAGACGAATCAGAACCAAGGTAATAAAAAAAAAAAACACAAATATCAAGTGTTAAGAAATTTTATTGAACCAAAGAATTTTTAAAATCTATTTTTTCTTCTATTTTGTATTTTCTTTAGTGGTTTATATTATTTTAATGTCTCCTTTTTTATTTAAATTTTAATGACATAAAAATCATTGTTATTATTATTATTATTATTATTATTATTATCATTATTTTTAATTTGATGTGTATTGGTATATTGTATGTGTGAGTGAAAGAGAAAGAGATAGAGAGACGGGTTGTTATTTGTCTGCCTCTGTGCAAGTGGATGTGTGTGTGTGTGTGTGACGTGCCATGGCGTAAATTCTTTATATTTTTCTGCAAGTGTGTGTCAGCGTAATTTTAGGTCTCTGTGCAAGGGTTTACATAAGGTTTTTTTTTTCTTGCTAGGAACATTGGAATGGAAGGGACAAACACAAGTGTTTGTGCAAGTGTATACAATAGTATTATATATAATTAATCATGTACAGTTTCTTTGGATCAATTTTTCCTTTTTTTTAATCTGTGAGAATGCCATTTACTCCTCTACTTAACACCCCTGCCCTTCAAACAGCTACCAAAAAAAAAAAAAAGCATCTTGAACTGTGGGGCCACGGGATAAGGGAAGGAAGCAGGAGATTGGAAGAATAAAAATTTTTAAAAGATAAAAAGAATTGTTTTTACAAAAAAAATTTTTTTTTTAAATATAAGCGGTGTAGAAAGGGTTTAATTTGACCAAAAATTAAGGGCCAGCTTTTTAAGCAACGGCTACAAAATTAAGGAAGGGACCACTTGATCACAGTTTGAACCAACCAAATAAACAAGCACAACATTAAAATACATTTCCAAACAAAAACAAATATAATCTTTTATATATATATTTTTTCTTTGTTTCTTTTTACCACTTTTTTATTTTTTGATTATTCATATTTTTATTTCTATTTTTATTTTTTAAATATATAAATGTTTAATCGCTGTTTTTGGTTCTTGTTTTGTTTTTTTTTTTTTTTTTTTTCAATCATAATCTAGTCCAACTTTACCTTTCATCTCTTCCCCTAAAGTAGATGTATTTGGTACCAGTAATATATATATATACATATATACATGTTGTACATGTGTATATATATATGTAAGCTAGATCAAGGCGGGCCGATCCATTGTATTGGCTATACACCTGCTTTCCATTTCACATGTGACCTTGGGCCTAAGAAAGAAAATATTACAATTATTATTATTATTATTATTATTATTATTTTAAAAAGAATCGTGAGCCTGGCAATGCATATGGTTAATAGTGAGCCACGGCTCTTCTACAGTATCTTGTTGCATACCTCACTGTTCTGGGTTCAAAATGCCCTTTTGGTGAGTTTCTGGACAGTTTACAAGATTGCCTTTCACTCCTATAAGGGTCGTTTAAAAGAATAATAACATGATAATAAGCTAGAGAAAGAGGAGGAGGAGCGCTAGGAGAAGGAGGAACAGAAGGGTTGAAGTCAGGTCCATTGAGGGCCACCCTTTCGCCTTTACATTATAAAAACAAAAGCATTATATTCTGGCATTGTGCCTAGACAAAAGAAGCCATTATTATTATTACATTTAAGGATATATAGGGGTTTAAAATACATGTATATATATGTGTATATATGTTTGCATTTTTGTGTATTGAAATGAGTGTGTGTGTGTGTGGAGCCTGCATGCCTGCAATGTTTTTATTTATTGTTTGTTTTCTTTGCCTGTGGCCTCAGTCGAAACTCAGTGTCTTCAGAAGTTCCTGCAAGTATTTGAAATGGTTCTGCTATTGCTCTCTCAACCAACATAACATCTTTTTTTTTTTTTTTTCCATCAAAGCCTTACTCTCTTTTCCAAAATGTTTTACCGTTTTTTCCAGACTCTGGAATTCTTGCAATAATTCACCTCTCTCCATCTTTTTCATACTACTGTTCATTGTTTTAATGTTCTTTCATTTTATTCTCCACCACTTATTCAAGGGGAGGAGAGACAATGCTGATGATACCCCCTCTCTTTTGTTTTTTTCCAAGAACCTTAGCTAAAGTCAACCATTTGGTGGCTTTAGTAGGAATGGTGTTTTACTCTCATTAGTGGTACTAATACTACCAGTACCGCTACAAGTATTTGATATTAAAAATTCAAGCCGAATCACTTCATTCTTTCAGAGAAAAGCATTATTGTCATCTAATCTTGTTTTACCTTTTCATATAAATACGTACACAGCTTGTGCCTAGGACATCATCATTTTTGACTGTTGTTGATCTCACTTTTGGTATGAATGTGAGAGAAATTATTATTATTAATTATTATATTATTATTATTATTTTAAAAAGAATCGTGAGGCTGGCAATGCATATGGTTAATAGTGAGCCACGGCTCTTCTACAGTATCTTGTTGCATACCTCACTGTTCTGGGTTCAAAATGCCCTTTTGGTGAGTTTCTGGACAGTTTACAAGATTGCCTTTCACTCCTATAAGGGTCGTTTAAAAGAATAATAACATGATAATAAGCTAGAGAAAGAGGAGGAGGAGCGCTAGGAGAAGGAGGAACAGAAGGGTTGAAGTCAGGTCCATTGAGGGCCACCCTTTCGCCTTTACATTATAAAAACAAAAGCATTATATTCTGGCATTGTGCCTAGACAAAAGAAGCCATTATTATTATTACATTTAAGGATATATAGGGGTTTAAAATACATGTATATATATGTGTATATATGTTTGCATTTTTGTGTATTGAAATGAGTGTGTGTGTGTGTGGAGCCTGCATGCCTGCAATGTTTTTATTTATTGTTTGTTTTCTTTGCCTGTGGCCTCAGTCGAAACTCAGTGTCTTCAGAAGTTCCTGCAAGTATTTGAAATGGTTCTGCTATTGCTCTCTCAACCAACATAACATCTTTTTTTTTTTTTTTTCCATCAAAGCCTTACTCTCTTTTCCAAAATGTTTTACCGTTTTTTCCAGACTCTGGAATTCTTGCAATAATTCACCTCTCTCCATCTTTTTCATACTACTGTTCATTTGTTTTAATGTTCTTTCATTTTATTCTCCACCACTTATTCAAGGGGAGGAGAGACAATGCTGATGATACCCCCTCTCTTTTGTTTTTTTCCAAGAACCTTAGCTAAAGTCAACCATTTGGTGGCTTTAGTAGGAATGGTGTTTTACTCTCATTAGTGGTACTAATACTACCAGTACCGCCACAAGTATTTGATATTAAAAATTCAAGCCGAATCACTTCATTCTTTCAGAGAAAAGCATTATTGTCATCTAATCTTGTTTTACCTTTTCATATAAATACGTACACAGCCTTGTGCCTAGGACATCATCATTTTTGACTGTTGTTGATCTCACTTTTGGTATGAATGTGAGAGAAATTATTATTATTAATTATTATTATTATTATTAATTATTATCATCATCATCATCATCATCAACATATGTGTTTAGTGTTTTAAATGAAATGCTTTTTTTATGTTCTGAATTTAAAAGTACTTCTTGGAATATCACTAAAATAGTACCAGTGATATACTGGATCAAACCTCTCTCTTTTGGCCTTGTACCTACAGTAGAAAGGATTATTATTATTATCATCATTAAGAAGGTGGCAAGCTGGCAGAATCTTTAGTACGCTGGGGAAAATGCTTAGCAGCATTTTATCCATCTTTTATGTTCAGGGTTTACATTCTGCCAAGTTGACTTTGCCTTTCATCCTTTCGGGGTGAGTAAATTAGGTACCACTGAAACACTGGGGTCCATGTAATCGACCAGTCCCCTCTCCAAAAATTTCAGGCCTTGTGCCTTTAGTACAAAGGATTATTATTATTATTATTATTTATTGGTGTTATCAGATGAACCAGTAAAATCCAACAGAAGTGTGTTTGTCTTTTTCTGCCTTTTGCTTTCAGTTTTGTTTCATTCTCCTCTTTTACATAACTTGGTTCCTTTATTGTTCTCTGGTTAGCAAAATGGTAAATGTGTGTGTGGGAGGGAGGACGTTTTTGTTGTTAGTTCCAACAGTATGATGATGATGATGAAGAAGAAGAAGTAGTAAAAGAGAAACATTTTTAAGTGCCTATTATGTTTAAATTGCTTTGTTAAGGTTTACTTTTTAAAAAAAAAACATTTCTGTCTTTTTATACTCTCTCTCTTTCTCTCTCCTTGTTTTCTTTCTCTTCCTTGGTGTCTCATTCATTTTCATTCATGATCCTAACAACAAAATATTCCTATGCATTGGACAGACACACATATAAATGCATACATACATATATATGTGTCTACATATACATATAATATACACATATGTGCATGCATTTATAGAGAGGGTGTCCATAAATTACCGTTACAATTTGAAGAGTTCAGAAATGAGGATAATTCAAATGAGGATAATTTAAATGAGGATAATTCAACAGAGTTTATTGGAAAACAAAGGCAAAGAAATGAAGTTTTATTAGAAACATCAGAACATGTCTACATGGGCTCCATTGGTTGCATGCCAATACATCATGACAATAAATTGTCAAAGTTGTAAAGATAATTTATGAACACCATATATATATATGTATATGATGTGTATGTATGTATTTGATAGCACATGGGTTTAGCTTCATTCATGCAGCTCATCTTGTGATGGTCAGCTGTAACCATCAACAAGCTTTTTGATGAATGCATCTCACACACACACATCCATTTTTATTACAAGTTCTTAATGACCATTTAAATGTTTAAGGTGGGGTTTTTTTCTTTTATATAAAAACCAACTATACAGAGAAATTCTGTCCTGTGTATATAAAAGGGCAATGTTTAATTACAAAGCTGTAATTATCAATCTAATAGACTTATGGGTATTTAAACATTTTTGTATGATATCCTATTTTTTGATTTTTTTTTTTGTTTTTTTTTTAAATTTTCTTAAATTTAAAAAAGAAAAATCATTATCATTATTATTATATTTCAATTCCGTTGAGGTTGACTTTGCCTTTCACCCTTTCAGGGTTGATAAAATAAGAACTAGTCAAGCACTGGGGTCGATATAATCAACTAACCTATTCCCTTAAAATTTCAGGCCTTATGCCTAGAAAGGATTATTATTATTATTATTATCATTATCATTATTATTATTATTATTATTTTTATCATTATCATTATTATTATTATTATTATCATTATCATATTATTATTATTATATCATTATCATTATTATTATTATCATTATTATTATTATCATTATCATATTATTATTATTATATCATTATCATTATTATTATTATATTATATTATCATTATTATTATTATCATTATTATTATTATTATTATATCATTATCATTATATTATTATTATTATCATTATATTATATTATTATTATATTATTATCATTATCATTATCATTATTATTATTATTATCATTATCATTATTATTATTATTATTATCATTATCATTATCATTATTATTATTATTATTATCATTATCATTATTATTATTATTATTATCATTATCATTATCATTATTATTATTATTATTATCATTATCATTATTATTATTATTATTATTATTATTATTATTATTATTATTATTATTATTATTATTATTATTATCAAAAGTTATCATCACTTCATGTTTCATATTTCTGTGATGAATGCATTCAGGGTTTAGAGTGGGAGAGAACTGAAAAAAAAAAATAATAAAGTGGCTTTGTTAAACGTTGTAGGTTCAGCAGTTCAAATCTTGACCGAGGCAACTATGTTTAAAGTGTTTTTTTTTTTTCTACTTTTTAAGAAGAGAGCATTGGATAGGATGCATAGTGCTGTAAGTTCAAATCCCACTGAGATCAGCTTTGCCTTTCATCTTTTTCGGGTGGATAAGTAAAATGAATTACCAAACCAGGGTGGCAGTACAGCAAGAGAATGTTAGAGCTTCAAATTGGGTCTACACCAGCTCTTTACATTCTGCATTTAAATTGTCCCCAGGGGCATATTTATATATATATATATATGTATATATAAATGTTGAATGATGAAAATGAGAGTGCTCAACAGTGGTGGATAAAATTTCTTTATTTGTGAATTAAGGGCTACCATTGGTTTCATGTTTAGAAAAGTAGGAAAATATCCTAGTGTCTTAATTTTTCAAGCCGATCACTTAGAGAAAGCTGTGTACCTCCATTTTGGAAAATGCAGCCTGGACGTATATATATGTATAGAGAGAGAGAGAGCGTCTCAAATTTAGGTTAAATCAGTATTCCTCAAAGGGGAGGCCTATGGGATGGTCAGACAAGTTGTTTTGAGAAAACTTAGTTTAAATGTTTGACAACTCAGCTCCGTCCATTGGACGGGGGGGGGGGGGCGTTTTGCTCGTATATATATGTGTGTGTGTGTATGTATGTATGTATGTATCCGTGTCTAGCAGTTGAAAGTTGGAAAGATATCCTTCTGCTTTAAAAAAGCAAAAAATAATGGTGAGAACTTCATCAGTAGCAATAACAGATGAATTATTAGAATCTAATGATAATCAAGTATTTTGTTATCTTTCAGTTGAAGAACACTGCCTTTGTTTCACTTAATTTTGAAAAAAAAAACAAAAGAATTTAGCAACATAACTTTGTCGTTATTAAGCTGTTGTTTGAAACAAATTAAAATGGCATTTTTCTGGAAGATTTTAATTTAAAACATGAAGTTTATATCATAGAACGAAGGGCAATTTCAGGCAGGTTAGTATCAAAACAGTCAGGTCTATTTGAAGAATTTTGGTAAAGCCTCCTTTTCTGTTCTTTTGCTCTGCCTTCCATCACCATCTTATTAATTCTAATTACTGGGCTAAAAACTAAAAAAAACTCATTTATACACCAAAGGCAGTGCTTCTGTATGGTCTTGTCTGTGATGGCTAAAACTAACTAAAAACACTAATGTGTGTGTGTGTGTGTGTGTTATAAGGTGATGTACTTGGTCCTTTGTTCTTCAGGTCATCGTTTTGTGACCTTGAGCAAGACATCTTCTAACTTTGCTTTGCCTGACTGAATATAAAATGTAGAAAATAAACAATTAAATACACAAGCTTTCTACTGACCTCATATAGTGTGAGGCATTGGTTAGCACTAGGAAGGGCATCTCTGACCACAGTCCTTGACGTTATATACAAACATGGTTAAATGAGTGTAAAACTGGATATATATTTATATTGTTATATTTGGGGATGGTCATTCTTTTGTTTTGTTGCCGACTAACCACACACACTATATTTTTGGTCATCACATCAGCATTATTATTCCTCCTATTTTAGTGTTCACACGATGTGTGACCTCAGCTGAAGGTAAAGACTAAGTATATAATGTGTGGTTAATAGACAAAAAAATTATAGCCATCTCCAAGTATAACAATGATTTCACATCTGAATCTTGTAAAACAAATACATAAAAGTAATATATATATATATGTATGTATGTATATATTGTACTAAATTCAATTGAGTGTTCCTTCTGCTTAATTAATGATAAATCATTTTTATATATAACTTGACAGAAAAACAAGCATTAATATTGTGCGTGTGTGTGTGTGTTTATTCTGAGTTCAAATTCCAGCTCTTGTTACTAGAAAAAAATGGGATTTTTCAGGAACCACCGAAAGAATTAATAGGGTTGGGAATTCCTTAGGTAAGTTACCTGAGTATTTTAACTGAATACTCTTAGGGACAGCTTAGAGAATGCATGTGGCTTTCAAATTAATACATAAGGGATCAGGGATGAATGTTCATTTTGTAGACAATGTATATTTTCTTAGAAGACAAACCTTTATAAGTTGTGAACTCTGAGTTTCACCGTTCCAATTTTCAAACAAGTTACAATTCAAACAGCTTCAGTATGAAAACTATCCTTTGTCCTCAGCAGAAAAAAAAAAAAGAACAAGAGAAAGGTGGGGAAAGAGAAAAAAAAAAATTTAAAGCAAAACACCTCTTAACTATATTTGGGTAGAATAAAAAAATAAGGAAATTCTTCAAAAATCACCAAAAAATTTATATATGAAATAAAACACTTATAGCAATGGTATTTCTATATTCCTTTGGTGGTAGCACTTTTTTTTTCTGCTGTTCTTCAAAAATACGTTTAGAAAATTTTTCCACCTTCTCTCTTCCAGTCTCCAGAATTTTTTTTTTTTTTGTAACTTTTCCCATATAAAAGTAATTCAATAAAATTCCTATTAAAATTAAAACTTTAACTCCGGAAGCGCCTATAAATTAAAAGCAAAAGTATTCATTAAAAAATTTCTTTTTTTTTTATTATTTGTTACTAATTTTTCAAAAAGTATCTGCCTTTATGCTATTTTTATTTCTCTTTTAACGTTTTTGTTGGGTTCTTTTTTAAAACTTTGAATTAAAATTGTTAACCATTTTGTAGAGAACTCTAAATAATGGAATTTCGGCAGCAGTAAAATGTCCAAGTTCTCTTTTATATATTTTTTATTATCGTGTGTTTTCTTTGAAATTGAGGTAGTTCTTTGATTATTAACATTCTTCAGGTAAACCATTCCAATCAGTAAACACCAAGTCAATTTGAAACAACTATAGCTCCTTCCTCTTCTGCCAATGTGTGGCCTTGTGCCTATAATAGACATCATCATCATCATTATTATTATTATTATTATTATTTTATTGGTTAATTTGTGTATTGTTTTAGTTGCCAACATTTTATGTTCTGAATTTAGTTCTTGTCAAGGCCACCTTCACCTTTCACCCTTCTTGGGTCACTGAAATAAAATACCAACCCTACCCACAGAATTTGAGGCTTTGTATCAGTCTAAGAAAACATTATTATTATTATTTGGTTTAGTAAGATGGCAGCATCCTAGTTGTACTTTGTTACATTCTGAGTTCAATTCCTACTGTGGTCATCTTGTAACTTTCATCCTAGTTCTACTAAAATACTTAATCCACCAAGAACTGGGCAGTTGGTCATTTAATTCAGCTGTTATTTTCTGACTTTATGTTCTTCCAGTGTTGATAAAATAGCATACAAGTCAGACACATGGTCAATTAAAAATCAACTTCTCCCTCTCTTTGGAAATCAGTTTTATTATTATTATTATTAGTATTATTATTATTTGGCATCAAACGATCAACAGGGACATGCAGCTAATTGACAGAACATGGAATAACGCATTGAGAAAAAGCAAGGAACTGTGATTACTGGTACACTTTGACAGCCTTATGCATCTCAAGACATGGGAGCCTCTAAGCCTATGTAACTATTATTATTATTATTATTTTATTATTGAGTAATAAGTAGGTGTCTGATGAACTAATACCATGACACAGATTCAGTTATCTCTTGGGACCATTTTCACTTCATTTGCATAAATTACCATATCTTTCACTATCTCACTTAGGGACTACTTTATTTGACTTGTATCAGTCCCTATATCACATCATTTTTTGCCACTATTATTCCCTTTATAAATATGATGCCTTGAATCTTCATAGTAAACTATCTTTAATACTGTTATTATTATTATTATTAAGGTGGTGAGCTGGCAGAATAAAGTGCCAGTTAAGCACTAGGGTTGATGTAAATGACTCTCTTCTGTCCTCAAAATTGCTGGCCTTGTGCTAAAAATTTGGAAGAATTATTACTATGTTTAAGGCTGCGAGCCAGCAGAATTGTTAGGACATTGGAAAAAAATGCTTAGCAGCATTTCTTCCAGCTCTTTACATTCTGAGTTCAAACCCCATCAAAATCTACTTTGCCTTTCATCTCTCCAGGGTCAATAGAATAGAGTACCAGTCAAACACTGGAATTGACATAATCAACCAATCCTATCCCCTAAAGTTGCTGGTCTTGTACCGAAATTTAAAGAAATTATTATTATTATTATTATTATGAAGTTTTTGTTCTGCATTTAAACCCTGCTAAGGTTAACTTTGCCTTTCATCCACATTAGATTAATACATTATGTTTGTCCCTAAACCCCATTCCCCCTCCACCTTCGGAGAAAAGAGAGAAAAAAATTGTGGCCTTGTGCCTTTGTAAGAAATCATTATTCTTCTTGTAATATCCCACATTGACCATCTTTGTGCAATAAAATAAAATATAATTTTTCTGTTTATTTAAAGTAAACAATAGAATGTTCTCACATCGTCTGCAATCTTCACATCAAAGGCTTTCAAATAAATAACTGTTGATTTCTATACATGTATCAGATGTTTCTGATGTATGCTGTGTTCTATATAAGTATTATTATTATTATTATTATTAAGACACTGGAGTGGCAGAAACTGTAAAGAGGTGGACAGAATGTCTTTCACTACTATTTCCCACCCCGGGACAAGTATAACCATTGGCATCTCTCAGTATATGCACTCTAACTTTTCTTTACACACTCATATAAGTCAGTGTAATGTTTCCTCAATCGTTGCCCTTATGGCAAATAAAAGACATCATCTGCCAATTTGATGTGGCTACTCGCTTTACTGTTTATTATTATTAATATACTCGTTAAAATGGTGGATTAGCAAAATCATTAGAGTATTGGAGAAAATGCCTTATGCCTTGCAGTATTTAGTTACGGAGCTTTGCCTTTCATCCTTTCAGGCTCGATAGAATTAAGTACCAGTTATATACTGGTGGCAGTGATGGAATAATTGACTATTTCTCTCCCATGATATTTCAGGCCTCGTGCCTATGCTGGAAACAATTGTTAATCTCTTTAATATCTTCTTTGTTGATGAAGCGAAGGGCAGCAGGTGTAATTGTAAGATTGTTGGGGTTTTTTTTTTTCTAAATGTATGTAAGATTTATTTCTCTTGCAGTCTCCACTGATTTCCATTTTTTCTGAGATTGCGGTATTCTCATTGGTTTCTGGTTTGACATTTTGGAGAAAATTAATATTCTTTGCTTTCTTGAACTGAAACACAATGTCTTGATACTCTCGTATGTGTGTGTGTGTGTGTTTATCTGCGTATATTTGTAAATGGTCAAAGACGGAAATATTTTGTATAGTTCACTTTTTTCATTTGTCACTCAGGTCTTTACTAAGTATTTTGTGTCTTTCCACCAGCAACAGCAATATTGTACCAACTCTCCCTTTTTCTAATACTTTTCTTAACAGCTTAGTTAGCGGGTTAAGGGGCAGCATTCAGAGTTTCCTTATTTGGTGAGGAGATGATATAAGGATATGATCCCGTTTCAATGTAATACAATGTCATGCAAGCTAGGGTAACTCAAATGGGGAAACCCTAAAAACATTTGCAAATTAAATTACTATTGTACATCTACAATTCAAATTCTTGGAGCCAGTTTCAATTCTCAGTCAAATTTTTTTTATGTTTAAGTTGTTTGTATTATTACGTAAGCTATCAACACAAACTTTTCTTTTTTTCCCCTTTCTTCTATCACTCTGATATGTGATGTCTGTATGAGAAATAATCATGGTATAAACACAGCAAATATAATTTCCATTGTCAATTGAGAGCTGTGCTGGGTGGGTTTAGATCATCGGGTTTATTTCTTCTAGTTTTTGTGTTCAAATCCTGCAGCTTTCAATGGAAGAACATGGGTCAAATCTATCAAGCATACAACTTTATCCTCCACCCATTGCTATCACCACCCCACCAAACCCAGCCCGACTCTTAATCACAAACACATCACCTATTATGTATATATGTATCAAGAAACACACAATAATCTGCAGGGCTCACTGGGAACCTATTTGATCCCTTTAAACTAACAGCGGCAGCAAACTTTGCTTTCTGAACAACAATCGGGGATGTAGGGGTTATAGTACTCCCCTGCCTCTTACCAAAACTAAAATTCCTTAAACCATGACAGTTACAAAGAGTCCATGTGTGCCTATATCCTTACTATCTCTTAACCTATATCCTTACTATCTCTTAACTTAAATCCTTACTATCACCTTCAGCCTCTCTCAGACAAGTGTGTGCCTCTATCAGTTTACTTTACCGATATTTCCTCTGCAGGGTTCTCTCCCCCAATTTTTTTTAAAACAAACTAATTACAATAATGAAGACAATAATAATAATAATAATGATAATATAGGAATGTGTTCAAGACCAAGTAGTTGATCTCACTTGTGCTGGTGCCTTGAAAAACAAGACACACTGTACCCTCTGTAAAGCAGTTGGTGTTAGGAATGGCATCTAGTTGTAGAAATGTTGACAAAGCTGAGAGTGGAGACCAACACAGTGCTAAGGCTCGTCAGATTCTGTGGAACCAACCAACCCCTGTCAGCATGGAGCATGGACATAAAAACAATGATGAATATATTGGTATCAGGAGTTGACGTTTGTCATTTACTAGCACCTAGTTGCAACTACACAACCGGGTTTGTTTCTTAGAATAAAATCAAAGAACTCTGTATAGCAGACTAAATAGAACAACATGAAACATTCCTATAATGGCACTGTTCCCCTCTATGGTCACAGCCAAGTGCTTGGAAACCTATTAAAAGAATGCTCTTCTCTTTCAGATTGTTATCTTTTTACCGAAAACTCTCTGGTGTGGTTTTTGGTCTTTCTTGCTAGAAAAGCTGATTTGATTAAGGATAGAGATAAGATATTCATTACAAAAGAAAAAAAAGCAGATCAAAGGGACACACAGACACATACACTCACATTCTACCTTCCCTCCCGTTTTCTTTTTTTTTTTTTAATATATTTCTCCGGCGTCTGGTCTTTGGTGTCCAACCAGAAGATAAAAACAATCGCAGTTGTTTTAATAACGTTTTACTTTTTATTGTAATTTACTGTGTTTAATAATGATTACGATGATGATGATGATGATGATGATAATAATAATAATATTTCAAATAATGATGATATAAAAATTGAGGCCTTTGATCTCAGGTTAAATTTTTTTTTTTGGTGGGTTTTATTGTTAAAACAATATATAAATCAAACAACAACAACAGTACAACATTTGTAGTCAAATTTTTTTTTTAAATGTTTTTGTTCTTCATAAGTGTTTCAAGTTATTATTATTATTACTACTACCACTACTAATATTAAAATAACTATCAATTGCAGTGTTCCTTCTTTCTTCGTCTCATTTTACATTCAACCGAACCCACTTCTATATCAGCATACACACACACACACACACACACACACATGCACTTGTTAATATGTCTGTCTCGAGTAACTAAATATGATTTTGTAGTATACCTGGTTTATCTAAGCTAATTCCTTCCTGCCTTTTTTTTCTATTGTGTCTAGTAATTTTGGAAAATAATTATTATTTGAAGAGGGTTTACCTGATTTATCTATCCTCATTCCTACCTGCCTTTTTTCTATTGTATCTAGTAATTTTGGAAAATCATTTATTATTATTATTATTAATTATTATTTGAAGAGGGTTTGTTTTGGTATCATTCCACTTCTTTTCTGTGATCTAAAGGGTTTATATCTATCTATATATATATGTACATGTGTGGTAGTTTTGTTTTTAAATTCTTGGAGAATGGAATGACAAAAGTAGAGAAAGATGGTTGGGGGTGGGTGAGAAAAAATTAGGGTTTACTTAAAAATACATCACTAACCGTTATCTAACTAACACCTGTTGGAATTTTCTTTCCTTTGGCTGCATTTACCTTTACAAAGACCACTCCCTCTCGATACATTCTGATGTTTTTAATCTATATCCTGGTTTTGATTCCTACCTACAAATTTCACTTACAGAAATTTCATTCCATGACTAACATTTTTGACAAATGCATGAACTTCACACAATTTCACACAATATATGTATATATATATATATATGTATGTATGTATATATATATATATGCCCCCTCTCCAATTAAAATTTTGAGGCTTTGTTAGATTTTAATATCAATTGTAAGAGTGAGTTCCATTCCAACAAAGGGTTTACTTCCTTAAACAGCAAATCAATTCCCACAATGCAGTTTTAACACTTCAATAAATTTCTCCATTTCAGAGGTATGAATGTCACATAATCTTCCGTTTCTTTCTCCTTCTAATGTCAATGTGTTGCCTTGTTGCTTTTAGTAAGAATTTGTTAATGAAATTCGGAGATGGAGGTGAAATCAGGTTTGATTTGAAACCGCGAATCCTCTTCGTCTTCACCTTGCCTTTTTACCAAAATGCTGGCCTTCTTAAACATCTTACCTCTTTTAACTTTGATCCCTTTTTTTTTTTTAATATCCTAGAGAAAATAACTTAAAACTTGTTCTCACTAACCATTTCAAACACCAACAAATTTATAAACCAAAAAACACTCCAGGTGGGGGAAAGTTTTTTTTCAATATTATTGTTGTTGTTATTATTATTATTGCATATATATAATTTCATATTTCAAAACCTGAGTCCAAAACTTTTCAAAAGTAACAATCGGGTTTCCAATATTTCCAAGGAAACCCAGAAAAGGTCACCTGTGATAGAGCACACAGTTATAAAACTTATTTGGGACCAATTAATAAACACTCTCATTACTCTTAATTAATTATCGTTAGTTCCACTCTTCATCTTCTTCAAACCTTTCATTATGATTTTTTTTTTTTTTTTTTCTTTGAGATTCAGGAATAAATTGAAAAAATAATAAACAAATATAAATAATGTGTTAAAGACATTTGAAATATTTCTAGCTTGCTCTCTGCCATTTTTGTTTTCATATCATGTCTGAATTTGTGTTTGTATGCAGCATTTATTTAAGTGAGCTTAAATGGTTATAAACACTGAACTTTTGTCTAGAGGTAAATTCTTTAAAAAAAACCCACTTAGATGTATATAATTGGGTGTGTTTTCAACCTTAAGTATACATATATTTATGTCTGTATGTGTATGTATATATATACATACATAGACACATATATATATTTGACATGCATGCATAAACTTATATGCAAATGAACACATCTGTAAAGACCATTTATGTATGTGTATTTATGTCCGAGTATTTGGGTCTATATGTCTTTGTATTGGCACCATCTCGGCCAAAATAGCAACGCTTGTTTACATCTGTAAGTTCTACATGCTGTAGCTTGGTGGTTTCATTGGTTTTGTCATGTGCAGACAAGTGGATTGAAATATCTTGCTTTAAAAAAAACAAAAGACACAAAGGTTGGTGATGGAGAGAGCATCCAGCCACAAAAATACCATCTCGATAAGAAGACTGTCTCAACCCATTTATACCATCATGGTAAAAGCAAACATAGAAATTATCACAATGATAACATTGTGTGTGTGTGTGTGTTTGTATCTGACATACAGTATGGCAAGCCTTGTATGATAAGGGTAAACTCACAGCTTTTTGCTGTCATACTTATCATACCACCAACCAATTTTCAGTCACGATTTAAATTATTTTATTTCAGTATATGTAAAACACCGATGCCCCTTAAAAAGCAGAAGGCATACTCACTCACGATAAAACTTCATTGCCCATCACCATTCACCTCCCTTTTATAAATCTAGAGTCTTATGAAGTCCCTCTATACATTATTCATACAATTGCATCACCAATGACCCCCTACAACAATCAAAGTAAACCTATCGTAGACAGGTTTACTTTGTCAAGGATTAACATTGGGGCTAAATAACAAACAAACAGATAATCTCTTAACCCTTTAGCAACCAGATTATTCTGTC
>NC_043013.1:12546849-12556849 GCF_006345805.1 Octopus sinensis
CCACTTCTCCAAGACCTATTGTTTTAAAGTAGAGACCAGTTTCTTCCTATTTATTGCTTTATACTTAGGGCAATGTCCAGTTCTTCCAGTTGGCACATGCATTTGCATTTCAGCTAAAACAATAGAATTTTGATTATTTTTCTATGACAGTTATTATCATTAATATCATTATTATTATTATTATTGTTTTCTTTATAATAAGAATTTTTTTTCCCTTTTTACATTTAAAATGCCTTTTTTCGTTCTATATGTGTTATATTATGATTATTTTTTAATAAATATTTCTATACTTCTGCTAATACTACTACTACTCCTAGTATTATTACTGGTCATCAAAAATCATTATTATCATTATCATGTTAATTATTTTGGCAATTCTCTTTTAACAGCTTCAGGACAAAAAGTTTTTTGGTGGGTTATAATAATAATAATAACAACAATAATTTCTTTTATTGGCCACAAGGGCTCATTTATATATTACAATATATCTACTACTTCTATTACCAATATTACTAATAATAATAATAATATCAATAGTAATAACAAGGGCTGTGAAGTAACAAACATTAGAGCTACACAGAATGCATCACGATAGTTAGTCTTTACATTCCGTGTTCAAATCTCATCAAATTCAGCATTTTTTTTTTTGTCTTGGGGTCCAATGGAAAAAGTACACTTAACTAAGGTTGATTTAAGTGACTATAAATATATATGTATACACACACACACATATCCTTCCTTCTAAATTTGAACCCTAAAGCCAGTGTTTATAATTAATGATAACAACAGCAAAACCAATTATTTGTGATAATTTGAAAGTAGAGTGAAATACATCTGACATTTATTTGCATACATGTTAACAAAGCACTTGTATTAACAATTTTGACCCCTTACTGGTTATCCTGCTTTTCTTCTTTCTCAGTTCCTTATAGAAATAAATACATCCTCATCATTATCATTTTAGTGCCCATTTTCTCCATGTCATTTACAAATAAATGACACCGCTTATAGAACAGTGAGGTTTGTCTACAATTGGTACACAGTGTCATGGCAAGGAGACACATATGTTCAAAACCATGATGAGGCTCTGAACATGAACCAATACCAGTTAAATTAATTCTACATATTAAAATGTATTGAGTACTTCAGTACAATAATTTTGTTGTCATTGTCTTCCAATATAAATTCCTCCAATCTTTGTTCATACCAAGATTTTCATTTCCATTACTCATTATTATTATTATTATTATTATTATTATTATTATTATTATTATTATTATTATTATCATTGAGTGAGAGAGCAGTGCATGCCATCAAAGTTACACTGGGGTAAAATATACAAAGCCCGGTTTATCCATCATGACTACCCGTCTGATAAGGGTACACTAGGCACATGCATCACAACCTTATGTGCATGACATGGTGATCTCATATCAAGATAAACAGTTTATGACCTTGCAAGTGGGGCCC
Source organism: Octopus sinensis (assembly GCF_006345805.1). NCBI lineage: Eukaryota > Metazoa > Mollusca > Cephalopoda > Octopoda > Octopodidae > Octopus > Octopus sinensis. Next base: position 12,548,320 of record NC_043013.1, read on the forward strand.
AGTTAGATTTTTCTTCAGGTCAAGTAGCCCATCCCACTCAAAAGGTCCCTAAATAAGGGCTGCTTAAGGATGTTGAACAAAACATCCATGTTTCCAAAGATGAATTATCCAAACCCCAAAGAATTCTTCTCAAAACATGGCTGTGATGCTCCCCCACTACTTCTGCTCGTGATCAGAGATACTCATGTCACCAGCCACCAAGGGACATGCTCAACTGGTTACAGTCAAACGACTGACAAGCAAATCTGTGGTATTGAGCGGAATATTTGCTGCAGCCCAATTTTTATACAAAGACAAAACAATGTACATGATAACACTTCCAACCAGTTAAGATTAGAAGCCATGAGAGCCACTGCCTGGTACTGCATCAGGGCATTTATTATTATTATTATTATTATTATTATTATTTTGGTTATTATTATTGTGAGGTGTTAGTCTTAGTTAATTCACTAGAACACTAGGCTAAAATACATTGATGCATACAAATCTAGTGAACTTTCCATGGTCATATAACATGTCTGACATAGCAGCTAGCTAAACCTCTTTCAAATTATACCTGATCATCATCTTAGGAAAAAAAAAGAGTTGGGTGGGAGCACACTGGATAATATAGCCTAGATCCATAATACCTGAGAGGACAGGATGGTCATAACTGGAATGCCTATGGTTTGTATTAGGCTTGATAACGAAGTGTTTTGATTCATTCACATCAATTAAGCCAATGTAGTCAATTTAAGAGAAGTACCAGTAATATACTCAGTCTGCTTTCAGATTATTATTGCTTCTGCCCACCCACCCTCTTTACCTTTCACACATACACAAATTATTCTTCTGATAAAACTTGAACTTCTACAGCAATAAGGACCCGTTATTTCAACACCCAAGGACCTTGCGAGTGAAGGTTTCCATCAAGGGATAAAGCGCCATTCTTGAATATTTTTCGTTACATAATAGGGGCTAGCTATACTTCATTTTCATTGTTCTTTTGGTAGACCTTTTGGTAAAGATTTGAACATCATTTTCCTTACCATCTTCCTTGTAATGATCTCAGGTGCCATGCCCATCTTTTACCTTCTGCTTGTGTCACTCATTTGACTGTGGCCATGCTGGGGCATAGCTTTGACGGGTTGGGCTTTAGTCGAATGAATCAACCCCGGGATATTTTTTTTTAGGGCTAGTACTAATTCTATCAGTCTTTTATGCTAAACAGCTAAGTTATGGGGACTCCAACACTGGTTGTCAAGCGGTAGTAGGGGACAAACAGACACAGATATATACATATAATATATATGACAGGCTTCTTTCAGTTTCCATCTACCAAATCCACTCACAAAGCTTTGGTTGAGGACACATGCCCAAGGTGCCACACGGTGGGACTGAACCTGGAACCATGTGATTGGGTAGTGTTTTTCCTCTTTTCAGAGGTTCAGAAAATCTTGGCTTTTCATGAATTTCCACATCAACTTTAGGCTTCCTGGAAGCTAAGGAGGCTACTATAAGACAGGAATATTCAGTTCTGGACTCGGTTCTTCCTCAGTTTTCTTTTCATCATAACAGGAATCAATAAAATAAAGTACCAGTTAAATAATCTGTACCCAGAAATTTGTGACTTTATACCAATATTCTTTTCTACTCTAGACACAAGGCTGGAAATTTTGAGGGAGGGGACAAGTTGATTAGATCAACCCCAGTACACAACTGGTACTTAATTTATCAGCCCCAAAAGGACGAAAAGCAAAGTCAACTTCGGCGAAATTTGAATTCAGAACGTGAAGACAGACGAAATACCGTTAAGCATTTCGCCTGGTGTGCTAACATTTCTGCCAGCATACCGCCTTCTGCTTTATACCAGTTCTGAGTTCAAATGCCACCAAGGTCGACTTTGCCTTTCATCCTTTCGGGGTCAATGAAATGAAACAGTAATCAAATACAGGATTTGATATATTCAGCTGACCTCTCCTACGAAGATTGCTGGCTTTGTGCTTAAATTAGAAACCACTATTATTAGTATTATACCTGGATTTGGTAGAATTATTTAAAGCAAATGAAAATGCCTCACTATATTCCTTGAAACTTAGTCTAGGTCATGTACAGGGGTTGATCATATCAACTAACCTTTTCTACTGAAAATTGTTGGCCTTATGCCTGTGTCAGAAGCCATTGCTATTATTATTAGTATTATCATCTTCATTATTATTATTATTATTTCAAATTCTGCCAGAATCAGCTTTGCCTTTCATTCTTTTGGAGTTTATTAAATAAGTACCACCAGTGAAACACTGGGGTCATTGTAATCAATTAGTCCCCCTTCCCCAAAATTTCAGGCCTTGTGCCTTTAGTAGAAAGGATTGTTATTATTATTCATATAAATTGGCGTAAAACTATCGACAAGGCTAACTTAAACCCATAACCTTGTGGTTCATTTTACAACTAGGGTCAGCTTTATATTTACATTCACCCACCCCTAATCCACTTTCCGGGGCCAGTAGAATAATACCAGTAAAATAATGACTATTTAGAAATATTTTACTTGACTTGTTTTTTTTTCCCATTGCCTTGTGAAAAAAATTACTTACATCATCATCATCAACAGCATCATCATCGTCGTCATCATTATAATGATCATTTGGACCAAAAGTCCGTTTCAGTCTTTCCATTCCTCTGTCCTGTGTCTTCCAAAATATTCCTGTTAATTTTATTAACGAACTACATCTTTCACATTTCTCTTTCTCTATCATCATCATCATCATCATCATCATCATCATCTTGTTCTTCAAACATTTACTTGCATGCTTACTTACAAATGCAGAAGGGGGGTTAATCTAAAACTTTTTTTCAAGGGATTCTGTTTCCAATTCCTTAAGTACCAGTAATACACTGCTGTTAAAAATAAAAGTAAAGCAACATTGAATGCACATTTCCCTTACAAAGGATATGACTTTTCCCTAGTTGAAAGAAAATATTATTATTATTATTATTATTATCATTATTATTATTATTATTATTATTAACGAGTGAGAGAGCAGTGCATGCCATCAAAGTGACATTGGGGTACAACCATACAAAGCTCAATATGCACAACACGACTAGCATCTAATTAGGGTACACCAGATATGCACATCACAACCATATGTGCATAACATAGTGATCTCATATCAAGATAAACAGCACATGACTTTGCAGGTGGGGCCCACTTAGAATTTTCTTCATGTAGCCCATCCTACTCAAAAGATTATTATCATTATTATTATTATTTCAAAGGCAGCAAGTTGGCGGAATCATTAGCACGCCAGGCAAAATGCTTCGTGTCCTGAGTTCAAATTCTGCCGAGGTCGACTTTGCCTTTCATCCTTTCAGAGTTGATAAAATAAGTACCAGTAGGGTAGGGGGGTGGGGGTGGTCAATCTAATTGACTATCCCCTTCCCCAAAATTTCTGGCCTTCTGCCTATAGCAGAAAGGATTACTATTATTATTATTATTATTATTATTATTATTTCAAATCTTGCTGAGGTCAGCTTTGTCTTTAATCCTTCCTGAGTCAGTAAAGTAAAGTACCAGTCAAATACTTGGGGATGGGTCCTTTGATATTGTTTATGTTCACCTCACACACACACACACCATTTGTGGCCTTGTGCCAATGAATGAGATCCAGATAATTACATTAATTAAAGAAAATTTTTTAAATAATGAAGCAAAGCTTGAAGATCCAAGCAATCCTGTTTCAATTCCTACATGAAACCACTGAATCTGCACCACTTAGATTTTTTTTTTAATATTTTGGGAGAGGCATGAATGTCACATAAGCTTGGTTTTTTTTTTTTTTTTTAGGAACCATAAATTTATTCCTATGTATTAACCCTTTAGCATTTTAACAGGCCATATTCAGCCCAAATATTCTACCTTGTTTTATTTTCGAACTGGCCAGATCAGTCTCTCACACCTACCCTACAATGTCATTCTAAAAATAAGACATCACATCATCAAAATCTCTAAGCCATAGAGATAATACATAATTAATTCAAAACAATGTGAATTAATAACCATCACATTTGACAGTAATCTGAATGCTAAATGGTTAAACTGTTATATATGCATACACATCATACAAATATACACCCTAGAAATTTACAGGGCTCTTTGGCCCCCACTCCAGGTACTGAGAATAGGGCTACTTATAGTATTTTCCGCATTTAACCATTTCATTTCTTGTCATGAACATTATTATCATCATCATCAAGAGACAGAAATTGTTGCAAGAATTTAGTTATATTCCTTATATAGTTTGGGTTCTGTTCCCATCAGAGTGAACTTTTCCATTTTCCAATCTTCCTGGAGTTCGGTAAAATAAGGTTCTATGTTCTGAGTTCAAATTCCACCAAGGTCAGCTCTGCCTTTTATCGTTTCTGGTTCTGTAAAATATGTACCAGTCAAGGGATGGGATTGATGTTTTCAACTAGAATCTTCCCTCAAAATTTAAGGCCTTGTGCCTCCAGTGGAAAGGTTTATTATTGTTATTATTAATCATACTGGGAAAAATGCTTAGCAGCATTTTGTCTGCCTTGACATTCTGAGTTCAAATTCTGCCAAGGTCAACTTTGCTTTTCATCCTTTCAGGGTCAATAAATTAAGTACCAGTGAAACACTGGGGTTGATGTGATCAACTAGTCCCCTCCCTCAAAATTTCAGGCCTTATGCCTTTAGTAGAAAGGATTATTATTATTATTATTGCTTAAACAGTAGTGGCTTGATAAAATTGTTAAAGTGTTGGACAAGATGCCTTCTATTCAATTCTGATATTTAACATTCCGAGTTCAAACACCACTGTGGTCGAGTTTGGTAAAACAAAGTACCAGTCAAAAACAAAGTACCAGTCATTTTAATGAGCTAATCTAATCCCTTTCCCATAAATTTCAGGCCTTTTGTCTGTTTTAGAAACAATTTTTTATCAAATATAGTGCCTCATGTTTTTGGGGTTTTTTTCAGTTCAACTTTCTCTGGGTTTAACGTTGCCTTTCATCTTTCTCGGGGATCTATGTAACAAACACCAGTAAGATGAAAGGGCTGGGCAATAAATGCTCATTACCTTTCCTTCTGATACAGCCTTGGTCCTTGCCCAGAACATGAAGCTTAGTAGCATTTCTTCTAGCTTTACATTCTGAGTTCAAATCCCACCAAGGTCGACTTTGCCTTTTATCTTTTTGGGGGTCGGTAAAATAAGTATCAATTAAGCACTGTCATCATCATCATCATCATTATCATTTAACGTCCGCTTTCCATGCTAGCATGGGTTGGACGGTTCAACTGGGGTCTGGGGAGCCCGAAAGCTGCACCAGTCCAGTCAGATCTGGCAGTGTTTCTACAGCTGGATGCCCTTCCTAACGCCAACCACTCCGAGAGTGTAGTGGGTGATTTTATGTGCCACCGACACAGGTGCCAGACGAGGCTGGCAAACGGCCACGCTCGGATGGTGTTTTTATGTGCCACCGACACAGGTGCCAGACGAGGCTGGCAGACGGCCACGCTCGGATGGGTTTTTTATGTGCCACCGACACAGGTGCCAGACGAGGCTGGCAGGACGGCCACGCTCGGATGGTGTTTTTATGTGCCACCGACACAGGTGCCAGATGAGGCTGGCAAACGGCCACGATCGGATGGTGCTTGTTACGTGCCCACAGCACGGAGGCCAGTCGATGCGGTACTGGCTACGGCCACGTTCGGATGGTTTTCTTATGTGCCACGTGCCACTGTGGTTGATATAAATCAACTAGCCCCTCCCCTCAAAATTTCAGCCCTTGTACTTATAATAGAAAGGGTTATTTAATTTTGGTTTTTTACATTGGAAGTTCAAATGCTGCTGATCAGTACAGCATAGGACAAAATGCTTTTTGTCATATACTTAAGTTCAGGGATCAAATCTTATCAAGGTCACATGGCTTTTTAATCCTCCCAGGTTTATAAAATAAAGTAGAAGTCAAGCACTAGGGAGTTAATGTATTCAACTGTTCCCTTCCTTACGCCTTCTCTCTACCAAAAATTTCTGGTCTTGTGCTTATGCAAATTATTATTATTGTTATTATTATTCTTTAGGTGTCTTTCAATATTTTCTATATATAGTTCTTTTGAAAATAATACTCTTTCCAGCATCCACATTATTTTTTTGCCATATATTCTGCTTATAACATATATTTACTATTATTATTATTATTATTATTATCATCATCATCATCATCATCATCATCATCATCGTCATCATCTCATCATCATCATCATCGTCATTAAGGTGACAAGCTGGCAGAATCGTTATCACACCAGGCAAAATGTTGAGTGGTATTTCATGTTTTTGCATTCTGGATTCAAATTCCACCAAAGTCGACTTTGTCTTTCATCCTTTTCAAGGCCGATTAAACAGGTACCAGTTGAACACTGGGATGTCAATGTATTCGACCCTCCCACCCCAAAAAGACTTGCTGGCCTTTGCCAAAACTCGAAACCATTATCATTATTATTATTATTATTATTATTATTATTATTATTATATTTGATTGTCTTCCTATTAAATTAGCAAAAGTTTTTAAAGGCCTTGCATGGGAGAATGGACAGATATTCTTCAAAATGAAACCGAGACTAATATTACCCATACACACACACACATATATATATATATCTATATATATATATATAATATATATATATTATATATATATATATATATAATATGTATATATATATAATATGTATATATATATAATATGAATATATATAATATGTGTATATATATATATATATATATGCATTCAACCATACATGTGTATGTATGCATATATATATAGAGAGAGAGAAAGTGAGAGTCAAAGGAAAGAGTTCTTTGTGGTTCATTTTTTTTTTATTAAATCTATGATATATTGAAATTTGTAGCGATTGTTTTTTTTTTTCAATGTAGATGGTTTACTTATGGATATGTATATATGTATGTCTACAAGTAAAAGATATTTGTGTGTGTGTGTATGTAAGATGTTTTGTATCTGTGCCTGCCTAACATATAGGCAAGATAAAGGATTTTTTTTTTTAAAACCCTTAAAAAGCAGTTATCAGATCTTCTCATTTTTACCATCCTTCCTTATTCCATTTTTCTCTTTCAATGCCCTCCTCCTGAAACCCATGGACAAATCTTACTCAGGGTGGGCTACAGGATGGTGAGGTAAGATAATCAACTGGGCAAGCATTGAACATTTTATTTCAAACTTTTTTCGTAATCATTTTGCCATGTCAACATCTTTTTTTTTCCATTGGTATATGGGACCAACAAATGTCCATATATATATATATATACCCGTATGTTATAGTAGCAAATAATATAGTATATGTATAGGGCCAATAACATTGTGTATGAATATTTATGTATATATGGGGCCAATAGCATTGTGTATGCGTATATATATATGTATTGTCCATGTATGTGTATGCATATATGTGACCAATAACATTGTGTGTATATTTATATATATGGGATCAACAAAATTGCGTATGTATGTATGTGTGTATATATATATATATATATGTATGTATATATATGGGGCCTATGGCATTAAGTATGTGTGCATGCATTCCAATCCTTTGCTTCTGACATAATTTAACTGACAGAAATGAAACTAGATCAGATTTCTGGCTAATTATATGAATCCCTAGGTTATGAGTTCAAATCTTGCTAGCTAAAAATATCGTGGGGTTTGCTTAATTCTGTTCTATACACTGCCTTCACTTAACAGCATTAGCTAATAGGAAGGTAATGTTGTTGTTTCAGGCATAAAAGTTAGCAGGATAAACTGGCATCCTATACTGAGGTGTCTTGTAAAAGAACTAGACAATTATACAATGCTCCCATTGTTTGCAACAGTGACCTGTGCCTCCCTCCTTCTCTCTTTATCTCTCACTCATTCTCTCCTTATGGAGCCTATCTGGAACTAATTTGGTTGAATATATTGCATTTGCTGGGCTACATATTGCACTGTCTGTAGAATCAGAATCCAACCCCTTCAGCTCCTTAAAAACCATGGACCAGTAGCCTAATATTCACAAACCTTGTATATCCTAGCTATTCTTTGCTCATTTTTCGCTTTATGCAAATTACTCTGGGCCATAAATGTTGCTTATTCCTATTTTTGTGTATATGTCTCAGTCTCATGTTCGCTGGAGTTAAGATTAGGCAATGCTGTGCTGATGATGCCCATTGAGGCTGAAAAGTGTTTACAGTTGTCCTCTTGCCTCCTAAAAAACCAACAACCCAAAACAGGTTGTCATTTTCGTTAATGATCTGCCAGTTCCTAATGCACCAATTATCACAAGTAAAATCTTTTAAAGATTTCACATTCCAAATCCTCACAATCTCAAATTTTAAGGGGTTGTAGTTCTTCAACTTTCCATCTGCTTGATCGACATGATGGATCTCAGTCAGTAAACAAATTCAATTTTCCTTGTTTATTACTGTAATATCTGGTTTGTTATGTTCCATCTAATCTATCTCAATGGGAA
>NC_043013.1:12561849-12577601 GCF_006345805.1 Octopus sinensis
AATATATATGTGTGTGTGTATGTATGTAGCTACATCTGTGTGTATGTATACAAGAAATAAAAAATGAAAATAAAAAATAAAACCCAATGTGCTTTCATTTAGAAGTCAGCCCTAAATTTTTGTTAGGGTCTGACTTGCTCTGGACACTTCATATTTCAAGCCCCTTTCTTTTACTTGTTAACAAGTGGTTTAGATGGCAAGGTTTTCTCATAGAACATACTGCTGTACCTTCTTCAACATATAGACTAGCCATTTTATGTATTTGAACCTTAAAGAATTGCTTGGAAGCACACAGCATGACAATATAAATCTGTTGGCTTATCATGCCTCCACAGCAAGAAACTAATAATAGCTCATATCTAAGTACTGTGTATATTAAAAAATATTTACCTCTACTTGATTGGATACTTTTTTGTTGATCCTACTAATAGCAGAACAGTAAATTATATATATTATATATGCATATATCCATATCTTCACTTTTCTTTTCATCACTTCTAACCTATTTACCTTTTTTTTTTCTGGTTCAGACACCCCAGTTTTTTTTTCTTTAATAGTTGGATAGACACAACAAAAATATATTGTTGGTTATGTAAATTTTATTTATATTTTGTAACTCACTCTGCCCTATTTTTCTTCATGTTTTCCTCCTAACCCCCATCTAAATTAGAGAATGTAAAAAAACTCTGTAAAACTACAAAACTCTACTCAGAGCCTTCTCTCTCTTCCTATCCATCAGTCACTATTTCAATTCACCATTTTCTCAATCCTGCCCCTGCACCTGTAACCCTCTGAAATCTACAAGTTAAATTCCTTAAATGTCTCAACATCAATTCCAGCTATTTTGCCCCTATGTCAGTAACCTTAATCCAGGAAGAAAGCACCAAAGGTTTTCAAAGACCAGTCACTGGGTCTTCATTCCTTTACCGTTATTTTCTGTTTCTCTTTCTCTCTCAACTTCTACATTCTCTGTTTTTTGGATTTAAAATGCCTATTCTGTGGTATTCTTTACATTCTACAGCCACTCTCTCTTCCATTTTCCAATTCAAAACCAAAATTTGATAGATAAAATGAAAAGAATGTTTTTTGTTGCTTTTTTTTTTTTCTCTGACCATTCCTTTGATTTTGTTTAAGAAATCCGGTCAAAATGAGGGTTTAAGTGGTACCCTGGGCAAGTGTCTTCTGCTATAGCCTCGGGCCGACCAAAGCCTTGTGAGTGGATTTGGTAGACGGAAACTGAAAGAAGCCTGTCGTATATATTTATATATATATGTGTGTTTGTTTGTGTGTCTGTGTTTGTCCCCCTAGCATTGCTTGACAACCGATGCTGGTGTGTTTACATCCCCGTCACTTAGCGGTTCGGCTTAAAGAGACCGATAGAATAAGTACTGGGCTTACAAAAAAAGAATAAGTCCCGGGGTCGAGTTGCTCGACTAAAGGCGGTGCTCCAGCATGGCCGCAGTCAAATGACTGTAACAAGTAAAAGAGTAGAGTAAACTGAATCTGACTTCCTTGCTCTTTGCCCCACTGTAAAACATATTGCTAAACTATTTAGATCCTTATGATAATAATAGTAATAATTATTATAATTATCAACAATAATAATAATTATTATAATTATCAACAATAATAATAATTATTATAATTATCAACAATAATAATAATTATTATAATTATCAACAATAATTATCAACAATGATAATGAGGATAATTAATGTTGAATTATAATGATGTTCTTCTCATCTGAAAACTAAAGAATTTACAGTTAATGTTCTTTCAACTTTGGTCAGATATGAGTCTGTTTACCTGTCGGTATGTGTTTATGTGTATGTACCTATGTACACATATTGATGGGTTTCTGTGTCTTCAAGAGAAACCATTATCAGAATGTCATACCAGAATTTTATTGCAAGCTATTTACACAGTAACCCAGTCACACAAACATTGCCCACAATTGTCCCTGTTTGTGTACTCAATAAGGGTGCGAACATCAATGCTGTCAGTCATTATACTGGAAACATTAACCAAATTTCCTTCAAATCACACTCCAGTTTCTTAATTAAACAAGGAAAACATGAGATAATATGTATGCTTATATGTGTGTGTGTATATATATATATATATATATATGAAAGGGCTGTTATTTCTAACTGGAACAAAACTCCATCATTGGAATTTAGAATTTGGATAGTCTCATCAGTCTTGGATAAGTCTTGTATATTTTCACCATTCCACTTATTGCTTCAGATAAGAAAATATACGATTACTGGTGTCTAATATATACATACATAGATACATGTACACACACATCATCAATATATATATATATATATATATATATACCCCATATATACATAGATATATACATATGTTGAATCATTCTTATGTCCTTTTATCCATGCTACCATGTGTTACATGAATATATTGTTTAAGGCATTGTTTTACAGCTGGGTGCTTTTCCTGTCACTAATCTCTACCTGATTTTCAAGTAAAGCAATTTCTTATGCTATGCATTTCCAAATGAGCAAAACCTGTAGACAATTTGTTTACACGGGGGAAATGACAATGCAGATTTTCAGTGGTAACTCTGTGCAACTGTACTTAAAAAGTCTGGTGCGATACCTTTCTGAGAGGGCTGAATGTTTAAATAGGCAGGTGTCTGTTCAAATTTTTACTCTTTCTTTTTAATGATAAGTCTAAAATGTCACATACAGCAGTATATATTTGTCATTATTATTATTATTATTATTATTATTATTATTATTATTATCATTATTGCAATTATATATATATATATATAATATATCTATTTTATATGCATATATATGATATTAATAATATTATGGGTTTAATATTATCTGCATTAGGTGGGATTTTTTCTCCTACTTTCTCTTTAACATGTCTATATATATATATAATATACTCACCTATATATATATATGTCATTAATATATCATTGTATTTACGGTAGTATTGTTATTGTTTACATTTTTTTTCAATTATGCTAATAATGCTCTCTTGCAGTTTCTTGATAAATAAAGGAATTGCATTGAGTGGGTGGGGGTGACCGGGGGTTCTTTTTTTCCCTTTAAATTCATTTTCATTGCCCTTTTTTTAGCATCTAGCATGCTTATATAAAAAGATAGCTTTTTATATATTTTTTTAAAGTCTAATTAATTGGCTGTGTGAGAGGTTAGTCTTTCCTTTATAAGGTCATGTGTTATGATCACATGACCAAAAGCTAACCTCCTTCTCTCTCTCACTCTCATATGCATGTATATCTTGCTTATGTCTTTTGTATTTATATATGTGTGTGTCTGTTTCCTTCTGTGAGGTTCTTTATCCTGATTCTTCTTTGAGAGAACTTCCAATCCTTCCCTCCCCCACAAATACCACTAAAAAAAAATTCTTTTTTAAATTCCTAAAACTTTCCATTCCCTCTTAAAAATATTTCTTATACACCCATCCGTCTCCTTACCAACTTTATTATCATCATCATCATCATCATCATCATCATCATCATGAGCATTATTCACTAGGGCGGCGAGCTGGCAGACAAAATTCTTATTACCATTTCTTCCAGCTTTATGTTTTGGGTTCAATATTCCACTGTGGTCAACTTTGCCTTTCATCTTTTTGGGGTTTAGTAAAATAAGGACCAGCTCAGTACTAGGGTTGAAGGGACCGACTTGCTTTCTCTCCACTCCAAATTCCAGGCCTTGTGCCTATAGTAGAAAGGATTATTATTAATAGTATTGTTATTACAACTATTATCGTTATTTTTATTATACTTATTAATGGTTCTCCTTACTTATTCCAGAAAGAATATAGAATTGATGAGTTTTGTCTCAGAGTCCAACCACATGTATGTATGTGTGTTTGTGCATAATCATATTCATATATATATAAAAATATATATATATATGTATGTGTGTATGCATATATATATGTATGTATATATGTATATATATATATATATATATATATGGAAGAGTGGGTTTTCAAAAAAATTAATATTACTAACAATTTATTAAAACAATGGAAAAAAAATAAAATAAACCTGACCAAAACAAATATTTGTACCATAAAACTACTACTACTAATAATAATAATTATAATAATAATAATGATGATAATAAGTAAAACTGATAAACCATTATTAAAGCAATAGTAACCAACAAACAAACAAAAAATGTAAAAAAAAAACATAACAAACAAAGCTTTCAATTGTTATAAAAAATATATAAAAATTCTTTTTCTTTAGTTTATTTTAAAAGAATTTTTTTGTTTTTTCTTTTTGTAATAAAAGCGATGAAAAAATTGAAGTTTATGTAAAAAAAAATATATATATATAAAAATTTAAATAAATTTTTTTTTTTAAATTACATACTGAAAAAACAAAAAAAAAAAATCAAAAGCGGGGTGCATTATTTGACCAATCAGATTTCAGTGTATTTTTCTAATCTTCCATTGTACGTTGTCTGTTTTCTGCGGCTTTTCTGGAACATTCTCTTTTAAATCTTGCATATATTCCTCACATCAAGTACTTTTGGGGGAGTTTCTGTGTTTGTTTTTAAATATACATACATATATATGCATATGTATATGTATGTATCTGTATGTATGTGTGCATATGTATACATAGGTATGTGTGATGTCCTTTGGTGTATGTATGTGTATAATACTGTGCTTACTTATAAACTCAACTAAAATGCATGTGTTTGTACATATGTAAATTTTGTGTGTATGTGTATGTATGTGTGCATTAGTAAAATGAATGTTTCAATGCATTGTATGTATATAATTTCAATTAGGATATTATTTGTCATTGAGCAAAAAGTAATTCATGCATACATATATACATACATATATATATATATGTATGTATGTATGTATATGTATATGCGTCTCTTTTTTTACAATATTAATGAGAGAATTGAAATGAAGCTAATCCTCTGAAACTGGCCTGTAAATTCTAAACTTTTCAGTAAAAAAAAATAATTATAAATAATAATAATAATAATATGTTGGGGAGGCGGGGATTCCTATCTTTTGTGTATAAATGTACATGTATGCATGTATGTTTGTGTGTATGTATGTTTGTGCGTATGTAAATGGTGAATGGATGGATATTTTATCCGTATTACTAATTACTTTAAAACTTGCTTGTAAAACAAAAGAAAAAAAATAGAAAGACCAAAATAAATTTAAACCAAAAAAAAAATCAAGAAAATGACAAAACAAAATTGGTATTATATATATATATATATCTATATATATATATATATATTATATGTATGTATGTATATATATATAAATAATAATGTATATATGTGCATGTATGTATAAGCATGTATGTATATGATTCATTCTTGTAAAATAACAATTTCCTGAGAGATAAAACAAATGAAAAGAAAGTAAAGATAATACAAACAACAAACAATAAAAAAAAAGCGTTTTTAAGAAAAAATATTCCAATATAGAATTACTGTATTAAATGTGTAAAATGTTTCATTGTATATTGAAATGGTTATATATTATTTTGTTTTATTTTTTTTTAATTTTTGTTCATATATGTTATATGATATATGTATATATATATATTACATATATACATTTATATATATATATATATATATATATATAATATATATAATATATATAGTTGTAATATACTCAGTTTTTTTTTAAAAATATATATGCAGTGAGTGTGTGGCCATGAAGTGCATATGTCAAAAGTCACCATTTTCCCTTTGGTGCCTACAAACAAACACACACACACACACATATATGCTTGTCCACAAGCTACACTTGCACACATACATACATACACACATACATATCCATAACCCAATTTTGTAAATTTTCTCTTCTCTCTCTCTCTTTTCCTCTCTCTCTCTCTCTCTCTCTCTTTGAGTGTTTGCCTGGTTTTGTGCATTCTTAGGTCAACAAAACTGTTCCATTGCAGTGTGACCTTTGTCTGCCAAGGATGAGTGCATTTCTAGTCACACATAATGTTTATTATTATTATTATCATTATTATTATTATTATTATTATTATTATTTTGAATATTAATACAACAAACTACATTTTGTTTGTCTTGTTGTATTTCCAATTACTATCATTATTTTTTTATTACTATTAATTCTTTGTTTTTCTCTTCCTTCTTTCCATGTTATTATTATTACCATTATTATTATTATGATTATTATCATTACATAATAAAGATTCTTTCTACACTATAATACCTTGTTTTTTTTTCAATTTCTTTTATCCTTTTTCTTTATGCAATATTCATTAACATGTACACATATTTATGTTTGTGTGTATGTGCTTGTGGAGGTGTGCACCTGTAGGATTATATGTGTGATTGCATGTGTGTATATGTGTGTGTGTGTGTGTGTCTTTTATTTGTTTCAGTGAAGTACACAGTGACATCACAAATTTTTGTAGAGAATTGAGAATAACAAGTTTTCAACAAAGAAAACATTGATTAACCCAGTGTTAAACACAGTGGAAAACTATGTACATGGCGTAACAGGCAATAATAGTTATAAAAGAGGCTGATTAGAGAAGTACTGTAGTTACAATACAGAAATATGCATTAATTCTAATTCATGACACGACCCACTAAAAAATATTAAACAACTACCAACAAGCAAAAAATAATGTCTAATCTTAAAATTTTCATAAACCAATTGGAAAATGCTTAACTAATGAAGAAATTGATTATCTGACAAATTTTATTGCCCAAGCCAGTTTCTTCTATGCATTTCCCCAAAAAGCTACAAAATTAAAACAATTAATGATGCCTGCAAAGAATGATAGTCTGCATAAATGTACCCTTTCTGAAGGATCTCAAAATAAGAACGATTGTAGCAGACCCAGCCTATATAACTCACAGACTTAGCAACTTCCTTAAAATACTCTTAAAATTTATACCTAGTTTTATTAGAGATGGCCTAGATCTATGAAGCTGTCTTTTGCAAAATGTTAACAGGGATACCATATACACTCTTTTTGAAGTAATAATTTTTTATACTACCATCTCACACGAAAATTCCCCGATGAATATCTTTTGGGCTAAGAAAATTCCCTGATGAAATTCTAGAATTAATTGGTCGTCCATTCATCCTTATCCCTAAAAGCAACTTCATTTTTGAGAAAAAACTTACCAACAAATATCTGGAACTGCAATGTGTACAAAAGTTGCCCCAACATGCACCAAGTTAGTCATGGCAAATCTAGAAGTCCACATATATGAGCAAGCCAGAACAAGGTAGGATATCAACTTTCAAAATTATTTGGTGAAAAATTGGAAACGATACTTAAAACACTGCCTTCTGTGGACATAAACCTAGATGAACTCCATGATTTCCAATTCCTACTTAATAGCATCAATAAAAATATTCTGTTCACTATGGAATTTAATCTTAAACAAATACCCTTCTTACACATTCTGATTATTAAGAATGACACGAACATAGAAACCGACATCTACTACAAACCTACGGACAGTACTGATTATTTCATGCCACTCAAGACATATGAAATCCGATATTTCAGTTAACTTAGCTAGAAGAATCCGAACATTTGTTTCAAATCCAGATGTTCAGAATAAGACCCATTGAATTAAAACAGGTGCCACTTGAAAGAAAGTACCCGTCGACTTTATTAGAGAGTAGAGTAGAATACGCCAAAGCAATAGATGTTGAAGAATTAAGAAAAGCCAAAAACAGTTTAGATACTCTCAAAACTTTATCTCTAATTCCAACACATAACCCAAGAAACAAAGACATTTGAATCATACAAAATAATCAAATGCAAAACGCAACCAAAGTCCCTAAAAAACTACTTACAATGTGAAACTGCCAACTACGGACTAAACTCCAACAGTTAAAATGTCGGTCAATTCCGTTGCAGAACTTTTGCGAACTTTATTGCATACACAGCTTATAAATCTGATTCAGAAGCTTTTACAGTGGAAAACCATTTTATTTGTTCTTCAAATAATTTAATTTGTGTCATCAAATGCAATGGATACAGGGAAGATTACATTAGACAAATTAAACTCACTTTAAGATTGAGAATAAATATCCATCGTCAACAAATACGTGATCCCTAAACAAGACAAATTCCATTTAGTGGACATCTGGATACATGCACGAAACCCCAAATTTCTTGACTTTCTACTCTATCAATGTGCAGCTAGTACTCCAGACCAAAAAAGAATTAATAAGGAAAGCTCGTTTATCAAAAATACGAGCCACTGCTAAACAGGTTATTAAAAAACATCTGCTATACCTGTTCTCCTTTCCCAATAAATTAATTATTGTACAATGTCTTCTTGGGTTCGATCTTAAGAAAACCAAAATTCATGTAGCAGCAATCATCTAATTTACTCCACACTTCGTTATCTTACTCCACAACTTAATTATTGTAGAATATCTTCTTGGGTACTTGCTTCAGTCATTACACTGCGGCCATGCTGGGTCACCAATTTTTTCTTGAATGATTCGACCCCAGTACTTATTTCATGGTAATTTTTCTATCGATCTCTTGTGCCAAACCGCTAAGTTACTAGGACCTAAACACACCATCAAACAGTTGTCAAGCGGTTGTGGGGGCAAACGTTGACACAAAAACATATGCATACATATATATCAAATATATGCACACACACACACACACACACACACACACACACACACATATATACAGGCTGGCCCAAAAGTAGGATTGCAGTTATTCAACAATCTCTTTCGTAATCATATATTAACCGTTTAGATCTTAATTATAAAAGAATATGAAATCATTATTCTATGCTAATTTAGTTAATTTTATCAGGCTTCCTCTTCAGTTTGTAAGATAGAAATTTAAATGTAATAAAATGTTTTAAAAGAAATTTTAAGTGCCTATGTGATAACTGTAAACCTACTTTAGGGCCACTCTGTATATATATATAACACATACACACACACACACACAGATATATACTTCAAAAATTACGCGCACATTGACTATTGGCGATTTTTCCCTGCTTTTTCCCTTTAGACTTTCCTCTTTTTTCCTGTTCTCGAAGAAGAGCTATGCTCAAAACGTAAAACAACTACTCTTTACTTTCTCCAAGCGTCATATCAATACTTTGCTTGTGCTACGTCCTCACGTTTGTTTGTTTTCTTCTTTTCACTGTTTCCCTCAGTTCTTTTAATTAATTAATTATACTTACATACACATATACACGCGCGCGTGCGTGTATGGTTGGAAAACAAGCATCATATCACCCAGTCACGTCTTTTTTCTTGTTCATTACGAAGATTTTAAAATTTCTAAGCAGAGATGATGTAGAGCACATTTCATTCTTTTTAAAAATCGTCAGCATGACAAGATCCGAGTTATGAATCAATTATACATGAACTACTAAGATTTTAAATGTTACAAGCTTCAATTTGAGACAGATAGGAGAAACAAGTCGCTCGACAACCGTATGGCGCGTGGTTTATGTCTGGTGGATGACTCCTTGTTTTCTCTGTCTCAAATTGAGGCCTTAAATGTCTAATATCAAGAAGAGAAAAAAAAAAAACTGACACTTCAGTCAAGAGGGGCGATCGACAGATAATATCAGCGATCAGAAAAATCAATAGAAACGTAGAATTATCGGATCAACCGCCATCACCATCGCAGCCGCTGCCGCCATAAGTTTCTGACTTTGACCCATTCGAGTAGTCATTTTCAATTTATGACAAGTAATTATTTTTATCATCCCTGGTATGAAGAAAAGGAAAACTGACTCAGGTAAGATTTGAACTGAGTGTGTAAAAGGGACGTTAAGTAAAAGTATGTTTAACACGACGTCCTACTGTTTCCGGCATTCAATTTCTATACATTAAAAAAAAAAGTCTATTTTTACTTATTTCAGTCATTGGACAGCGCCCATGGTGAAGCAACACCGTGAATGGATCTTAGCCGAACAAACCGACTCTATTGCCTTTTTCTTTCTTGAAATATGATACTTTGATACTTTGATAGGTTTCGGCCATTATTGGCCCAGACCATGTCTAACTTAATAGCACCACCTGGTATATATATATATATTATATATATATATATATATATATATATATATATATAGAGAGAGAGAGAGAGAGAGAGAGAGATAAGTAGATATAGGTGCAGGGGTGGCTTTGTGATAAGAAGGTTGCTTCCCAACCACGTGGTACCGGGTTCTCTGTCTTTTGGCGAACCGCTAAGGCAAAGAACGTAAAAACCATACTGCTGGTTGGGCACACACACACACACACACACACACATATTGTTGTTGTAATAAAAATATTTCCAGGAGATGTGAAATCATTTTTTTTTTTTGGAATAGTGGATTTCGAAGTACTGATATTACTGTTATTTATACCTTTATGTGTGTATTTCGAGATATAATCTCTCTCTCTCTCTCTCTCTCTATATATATATATATATATATATATATATACGCGAGAGGCTTCTTTCAGTTTCCATCTTCCAAATCCATTAACAAGGCTTCGGTCGGCCCGGGGCTGTAGTAGAAGACACTAGGCCAAGGTGCCACGCAGTGGAGCTGAACCTGAAGCCATATGGTCCGGAAGCAAACTTGTTACCGAGCAGCCAAATCTGCGTCAATACACCTTTAACAAAACCACGAATTAGATGAGAAGATGAGGGCGCCACAGTCGATTCTATCGATTTGGTGTAGTTGACAGACTCATTTTATCGATTTCAGAAGGATGAAAGACAAAGTCAGCCCCGATGGGATTTGAACTCATATATCTCTAGGAATAAAATGAAATGAATAAATAAATAAATGAATTCTATTGAAATACAAATCCTCAATGCTATGATTTATGTAATATGATAGGAAAGAGCGGGCGAAATTTTTTGTTCTTAAACACTCGGCAGACATCTTTCTGTCTCTTGTGACGAACGTCTGCGTATATTTGTACGTGTATGTGCATGAATGTGTGTGTGTGTGTGGTGTGTGTGTGTGTTGTGTGTGTTGTGTGTGTGTGTGTGTTGTGTGTATGTGTTGTGTTGTGTGTGTGTGCTTGTGTTTGTGTGTGTGTTTGTGTTTGTGTGTGTGTGTGTGTGTGTAAACTATGTGTGCGGATACATCTATTCGTTCTTGTGCCTGGTAATATCTTTTAATTGAGGTGTTGTATATTTGTACGTGCACGTGCATGAATGTGTGTGTGTGTGCTTGTGTGTGTGTGTGTGTGTGTGTGTGTGTGCTTGTATGTGTGTGTGTGTGTGTATGTGTGTGTGTGTGGTGTGTGTGTGTAAACGTGCGGATATTTTCTATGCGTTGGTGTGCCTGCTAATATCTTTTAATTGAGGTGTTATTGCGTGTATATGAGGATATGAATAACGTATTTCTCACTATAGGTGTATTCGTTCATATTGATGTGTGTAATGTGTGTATTTGTGTGCGTGTGTTGAAAGTACGTGTGTGGCTATATCTACGTGTTTGTATGCTATATCTATGTGTTTGTATGAGGTGTAATTATTGTGTATATATGCGAACATACGAATTGCACATACGTCTCTGTTGGTGTATTCCTTCACATTTATGTACGTGTGTGTGTGTGTGTGTGTGTGTTTATGTGTGTGTAGGTGTAAAGTGTGTGTGCGTATCGGTGTGCTTATGTGCTTGCAGTATCCGTTCAGGAGTACGGTGTGTGTGCGAGTATATGTATTATACGAGCCTCTTATCAAACGCATGCGTACATATGTATGCAGAGAAAGTTTCTGTATGCGGACGTCGTATGTGTGTGTGTGTATGTGTGTGTGTGTGAATGGGTGTGTATGTGTGTGTGAGCGTGTGTGTGCTTGCATGTGTGTATGTGTGCATCAGTGTGGTTGTGAACGTGCAATATCTGTAGACGTGTTTTTATGTATATCCGCGCAGGTGGAGGATCATATGTCTCTGTATTGGCGTATTGGTAAGTACAGATGTCCTTGTATGTGTGCAGACTCTGTGTCTGCGTGTGTGTGTATGCGTGTGGGCGTGAGTTTGCGCGTACGTGTGTGGGAGTTTGCGCGCGCGCGCCCGATTGTATGTGTGTATGCGTGTGCATTTGTAAATGTTTATATATATATATATAGAGAGAGATAGATAGATAGATAGATAGATAGATAGATAGATAGATAGATAGATAGATAGATAGATAAATATATATTATATATACATATATATATATGAATATATATATATATATATATATATATATATTATATATATGTTAATAAAATAGAATATATGCATATATATAAACATATAGTACGTACCTACCTCTACATGTACATATACACGCATATATGTGTACAGGACACCAAAAAGACGTCGAACCACATAGAGAGACGAAACACATAGACACAAACCAAGGAACAAGACAAGCAAAAAAAAGGGAGAGATACAGGACAATAAGCACAACGAAAAATCCCCTTCTTCAGTCGCTAAGATTTCATCTACTAAACGTTTCGAAGGATAAAAGCGAGACGTATACTTCGAAGAAAAATTCCTTCCCGCGAAAAGCAAATCAATTAAATTCTGAGATCTTTTCGCAGAGGGGTAAAAAAAAGCAAAAGACGGTAACGACAATACAAACAAATAAACAGTAAAAAAAATATATAAAACAGTGGGAAAATAAATATATAACAGTGAGAGACAGGACAAGGAGAACAAGATAAGAAGGGCTGTTAACGCCAGACGAAAAAAGTATTGCAAACGCTGGATTATCGTGGAAGACAGAGAGGGAAATTTGTCGACCAGAAGCCTTACAAGGCGGGCGAGAAAGGACAGGAAGTAGTTACGACGGAAGTATCGTCGCAGATGGATGACGGGAATGGGGGAGGAGGAGCAAGAGGAAGAGAGAGAAGAAGGGGAATGGTGCGAGGAGACCATGAAGAATGGTGAAAGGGGGAGAGAGAGAATGAAGAATGAGAGAGAGAGAAGAGACAAGTTAAGTGAGGGAAAAAAAAGACGAAAAAGGGAATGGGAGAGAAAGAAGAAAGATGCAGAGTCGCGTGAGAGTTAATATCAAGGCTAACTTGATAAACAGAACAATCTTACTTAAAGGGTGCGTGCGTTTAGTCGTATAATATGTTAATAAAATAGAACATATGCATATATAAACATATATGTACGTACCTACCTCTACATGTACATATACACGCATATATGTGTACAGGACACCAAAAGACGTCGAACACATAGAGAGACGAAACACATAGACACAAACCAAGGACAGACAAGCAAAAAAAAAGGGAGAGATACAGGACAATAAGCACAAAAAAAAATCCCCTTCTTCAGTCGATATATATATATATATATAATATATATATATATATATAGATAGATAGATAGATAGATAGATAGATAGATAGATAGATATAGATAGATAGATAGATAGATAGATAGATAGATAGATAAATATATATATATATATATATATATACATATATATATGAATATAATAGATGATAGATAGATAGATAGATAGATAGATAGATAGATAGATAGATAGATATAGATGTATGTGTGCGTATCTGTGTGTATCTGCCTATATGTATGTTGTGGGTTTATATACGTGAGTGTAGGAGTGTTTTTTTTTTTTATTGTCAGTATTTTCAATTATTGGAAAGAATAAAACCAACATTCAATCTAGAGATCATCTCAAAAAAATAATAAAGTGGTTCAATTTTCTTATTATTATATGAAGGTAAAAAAAGACAATTGGAAGAGAGCAGATTCCATTCCAACTTAACCAATCAAACGACATTTTCCTTATATTAATAATCTTCAACACAATGTAAGCCGGATAGCTTGCCCAATTATATATATATATATATTATATATATATATATATATATATTACATAATACATACATACATACATACATACATATATATATATATATATATATATATATATATATATATATATATATATATATATATATATGTATATATATATATATAGGCGTAGGAGTGGGTGTGTGGTAAGTAGCTTGCTTACGAACCACATGGTTCTGGGTTCAATCCCACTGTGTGGCACATTCGGCAAGTGTCTTCTATAGCCTCGGGCCGACCTTGTGAGTAGAGTGGAAACTGAAAGAAGCCCGTCGTATATATATATATGTATGTATGTATGTATGTATGTATGTATGTATGTATGTATGTATGTATGTATGTATGTATGTATGTATATATATATGTTTGTGTTTGTCCCCCAATATCACTTGACAACCGATTGGTGGTGTGTTTATGTCCCCGTAACTTAGCGGTTCGGCAAATACAATATCTATTTCAATACACGACTTCACATCAGGAACCTTGTAACACAAATTCATACACACACACACACACACAAACAGGGATGTGTGTTCGAGTCACATGGTTGGCCGGTAACTAATTTTTCTCTAAAATATGGATAATTTATCCTGTTCACGCTATATTTTATATATATATATGTGTGTGTGTATGTGCGTGTGTGTGTGTGTGTGTGTATGTGTGTGTATGTGTGTGTGTGTGTGTGTGTGTGTGTGTGTGGTGTGTGTGTGTGTAGTGTGTGTGTGTGTAGTGTGTGTGTGTGTGTGTCCATGAGTATGTATATGTGTACATGTGTGTCTTTATGTCTTTGTGTTGGTCCTGCATCGATTGACAACCGTGTCGGTTTATTTATATCCCTTAACGGTTCGGCAAAAGAATGATTGAATAATCTTTTACTTGTTCCTGTCTTTGAACATTCTGGGACCCCACCTTGAAGGTTTTCATCGAACGAATTGACCCTAGTACTTACTCTATCGTTCACTTTTTGCTGAACCGGGTCTCTTTCAGCTGCGCGCCCAACATTAAAAATATTTGTAAGAAAGAGAAGGGACCCATCGAAGGGCCCTGATTGATCTGGGCGAGGTGATGTGGAGTCTTTCCCCTCTCTGGTGAATTGCACAATCACTCTATTGACTGTAGAAAGCAGGATCCCCTGGTTTTCTACGATTTTACGTAGACTATGTCCACCTTCAGAATGACCCACAATACGGCCACTTTGAAATTCAGACAGTTCCAAGGTTTCTTTTGTACATGGCGTGATTAGACAATCACATATAGAACCTGAAACATTAAAAATGTCAATTAATAAAAAATACAAACTATTACAAGTAGGAATAAACATAAAACGATGTTTTATGGGTTGTCTGTTTACTTCTGGCATATATGAATGGATTTGATAGATGGAAACTGAAAGAAGCCCGTTGTATATAAGTACGTGTGTGTGTAACGTAAAAGTACAGGCATTTGGAATCCGGGCAGGCACTCTGATATAATCCAGATCTGGCTAACTTTCTCGAATGATAGGGAACATACAGAATTGTTTAAGATAAACAATTAAACGGAACTTCACCTGATAGGTAAATCCTAAGTTCGCTTCATTGGATATCATACAGAGTATATAATCAAGACATCACAACTTCAATATTTATTCATCACAGTATTATTTTCATTAAATTCCCGTCATATGCGTTGGAGTGGGTGTGCGGTAAGTAGCTTGCTTACGAACCACATGGTTCCGGGTTCAGTCCCACTGGGCAAGAGTCTTCTACTATAGCCTCGGGCCGACCAAATCCTTGTGAGTGGATTTGGTAGACGGAAACTGAAAGAAGCTCATTGTATATATTATATATATATCTATATATATATATATTAGATATATTATATATATAATAT
>NC_043013.1:12585201-12592701 GCF_006345805.1 Octopus sinensis
TGGTGGTGGTGGTGGTGGTGGTGGTGTGGTGGTGGGTGGTGGTGGTGGTGGTGGTGTTGGTGGTGGTGGTGGTGGTGGTGGTTGTGGTGGGGTGGTGGTGGTGGTGGTGGTGGTGGTGGTGGTGGTTATATTGATGACGTTGATGACGATGCTGCTGCTACTACTGCTGCTGCTGATTATGATGACGGTGATGGTGATTATGATGTTGATGAGGAGGCAGAGGGGAAAGAGGGAGAAATTTATGATGATGATGTTGATGGTGACGGAGATGAACACGATGGCGATGACGATAATGGCGGTGATGTTGATGAGGAGTATGGGTATGACGACGACGGCTTTAGGTTGAGGTACGAGCAAGTAATATGTAGTGTGTGTGGGAGGTGGCTGGGGAATAAAGTAAAGGTAGTAAGAGATATTAGGGAGCAAGGGGCAGGCTAGGAGCCCAAAATAATTTATCTTGTTTGGCAGATGGTATGGGTTGTGGCGTGGTGAGAGGCGGTGAGGTGTGGTTTCTATTGATTGTGGTTATGGTCAAGGCGATGATGACGATGATGATGATGATAATGAAGAGAAAGATGAAGAAGATGATGATGAAGGCAATGATGAAGAAGACAGTGATGAAAAGGAGGAGGATTATGATGAAAGTGAGGTAGTGATGGTCATTAAGGTAATAGTAATATTGTGACAGTCGTGATGATGATGATGATGATGATGATGATGATGATGATGATGATGATGATGATGATGATGATGACGACGATGACGACGACGACGACGACGATGATGATGATGATGATGATGATGATGATGATGATGATGGCGATGACGGTTATGATTGTGTTGGCTATGATAATAGTAAAAATCCTTTCTCCAATAGGTCCGAAATTTGGGAGGAGAGGGAAAAGGAATCACATTGACCCCAGGTACTTGACTTGTACTTATTTTATCGACCTCGGCGGAATTTGAACTCATATTGTAAAGACAGATGAAAGCCACTAAGCATTTCGCCCGGCGTGCTAATGATTCTACCAGCTCACGACCACCGCCTAACCGGAAACGGAAGCTCTAGTCTGTGCTGCCCAAGAGCAAGCACAAAGGACAGACTACATAAAATATAGAATAGACAACACAGCAGAAAGTAATAAGTGCAGAATCTGTGGACAAAATGGTGAAACCGTATGGCATATTACCAACCAATATACGCCACTAGCCCAGAAGGAATATAAGAGACGCCACGACAAATATAGCCAGGCTTGTCCATTGGACACTCTGCAACAAGTATGGACTTGACAGAGCAAAAAATTGGTACGACCACAAACCTGAAGGCATTGTCGAAAATAGAAATGCAAAGATCCTATGGGATTTTATGATTTAGTGCGATAGAGGATAGGAAGCCGGACAGAAAGAAAACAAACTATGCTGGATCATAGATATAGCATGCCCATCTAACAACAAGGTATGTGATAAGGAAGAAAGAAAAGTCGAGAGATATGACAGGTTATCTTGGGAAGTTAAGCAGTTGTGGTCGATGAAAAAAGTAGCAGTAGTACCAAGAATTGTGGGAGCCCTTGGAACAGTGATTAAAAATCTCAAAAAAGTACGTGGAACAAATAGGAGCTGCAATAAGGGTGGAGCGATTGCAGAAAACAGCACTGCTTGGAACCGCTCGAATACTCCGGAAGGTGCTTGAAAAATAAGAGGTGTTACCTTTAGTTCACTGGTAGTACATCTCCAGCGTCAGAAGCTGTGCAAAGGCAATAATAACAGTAATAATAATAATAATAATGATAATAATAATAATAATAATAATAATAATAATAATAATAATAATAATAATAATAATAATAATAATTATTCAGGGACCTTTTGAGCGGGATGGGTTACTCGATCTGAAGAAAATTCTAACTGGGCTCCACCTGCAAGGTCATGTGCTGCTTATCTTGATATGAGATCACCATGTCGCGCACATATGGTTGTGATGCATGTGCCTGGTGTACCCTTATCAGACGGGTAGTCATGATGGGTATACTGGGCTTCGTATATTTTACCCCAGTGTCACTTTGATGGCATGCTCTGCTCGCTCACTCAATAATAATAATAATAATAATAATAATAACAACAACAACAACAACAACAACAACAACGACGACGACGACAACGACGACGACGACGACGATGATGATGATGATATCAGTAAATATCAGTAAAGGAATTTTACAAATTAAGTAAATACAAAATATATGGAATCTTAAAGCGAGAACTGTTCCTGTTATCGTGGGTGCCCTAGGTATGATAAGAAAAGGATGTCAGAAATATCTACATAACATCCCAGGAGAATCATGTGTCAGAGATATCCAAAAAATTGTGTTGTATTACATGAAGATATTTCCCTACTGTTTCTGCCACTTCCCCTCTCAAAGCTTTCAGTCATTAGAACATCTTTATCCTTCATTCGCCCTTGGACGCTGGGTGTGTCTCGGCGAGTGATTATAACAAATATACGGATTATTAAAAGTAAATAATAATAATAATAATATAATAATAATAATAATAATAATAATAATAATAATAATAATAAGAAGAGAAGAAGAAGAAGAAGAAGAAGAAGAAGAAGAAGAAGAACAAGAACAAGAACAAGAAGAGCAACAACAACAACAACAACAACAACAATAATGATAATAATAATAATAATAATAATAATAATAATAATAATAATAATAATAAGGGTTTCAAACTTTGGCACAAAGCCATCATTTTCGGAAGAGGGGCTGAGTCGATTACATCGACCCTAGTGTTCTACTGGTACTTATTTTATCGATCTCGAAAGGATGAAAGGCAAAGTCGACCTCGACGTTATTTGAATTCAGAACGTGAAGACGGACTAAATGTCACTAAGCATTACGCCCGGCGTGCTAACGATTCTGTCACCTCGTCACCTTCTGTGAATGTAATATTAATCAGCTTTGTTAAATGGAATTAATTAATAAGAGAATCACGAAATAAATAACGTCGAATAAAATATGTGAGCACAATAATATCTTTTTTATTTCTTTGTTGCCGACACGGGGCTAAACATAGAGAGGACAAACAAGGGAAGACAAAGGGGTTAAGTCGATTATATCGACCCAGTGCGTAACTGGTACTTATTTTAATCGACCCCGAAACAATGAAAGGCAAAGTCGACCTCGGCAGAATTTGAACTCACAACGTAGCGGCTGACGAAATACCTATTTCTTTACTACCCACAAGGGGCTAAACATAGAGAGGACAAACAAGGATAGACAAAGGGGTTAAGTCGATTACATCGACCCCAGTGCGTAACTTATTTAATCGACTTATTTAATCGACCCCGAAAAATGATGAAAGGCAAAGTCAACCTCGGCAGAATTTGAACTCAGAACGTAGCGGCAGACGAAATACCGCTAAGCATTTCGTATTTCGTCTGCAGCTATGTGAGCACAATAATATTTAATATGTCCTTGTACAATCGGACATGGAAAACCATGCTGTCAAAAAGAAAAACAAACAAACAAAATACATGTCTTCAGAGATAAAAATTCTGTTCGTGTTTATAGAAAATAAGTGTGAAAAAAAACACCAGTGGACTATGAGTGACGTCATTAGACGACGCATGTGTTTTTGTGTCGTT
The DNA here is from genome assembly GCF_006345805.1 of Octopus sinensis. NCBI lineage: Eukaryota > Metazoa > Mollusca > Cephalopoda > Octopoda > Octopodidae > Octopus > Octopus sinensis. The sequence goes on from NC_043013.1 coordinate 12,588,851, forward strand.
ACGCGTCGTTACGCATCATATAATCCAGATACCGAGTCATCATTCATAGCCACTAAAATCTTGTAGATCTTGAAATTAGAACAGAAAGCATTAGATTTACTTGCGTGTAGACAGCTTTGCTAAGGTGAAATCAATTAATTAATCACAGAAACACTAAACAACGTTGAATGAAATATAGGTGAGCACAATCGTATTTAACGTTTACACTCGGAAACGGAAGGATATACGCTGCAGAAATCGTCTCGAAATGGGGGAAATATCCATTGTCCTTGTAGTAAGAACTGGTCTATGAATGACGTAACTTAGCAATCATGTTAAATATGCTTGTACACATCTATATTTCATTCATCGCGGCTTAGTGCGCCTCCAAGTAATTTAAATTGATACGAATTGTTGCTGCTGTTGCTGTTGCTGTTGAGCGAACGGTCTTCGTCCCAGAGCTCGCAAGATGGGAGAAGTCCGAAACGTGGTCCTCTGCTTTTCGTAAGACCCGCAGAAGAGAAAGCAGGTCAACCACCGACACCGAGAGCATCGACGGATGGATGAATGCGCATCCAGGCTCAGCAGTTGCGTAGGAAGTCGGGGACAAGAAACAGGAAGAAAGAGTGAGAGAAAGTTGTGGCGAAAGAGTACAACAGGGATCGCCACCACCCCCTGTCAGAGCCACGTGGAGCTATTAGGTGTTTTCGCTCAATAAACACACACAGCGCCAGGTCTGGAAATCGAAACCGCGAGTCCGCTGTCCCAACCATTGGGTCATTGCGCCTCCCCTGTTGCTGCTGTTGCCGTCTTGTCCCAAGTGAATTCGGTTTGAGAAGATATATGACACTCAGATAGTTGGCTGAATGACACGGTATCACTTACGTAGATGCCCAGTCGTTGAATCGTATCTCCGTTTAGCTGAGGTCCACACAACATATTCCGACATGCAGCCGAGGCCCACACAACACATTCCGACATATTCCGGAATGGTAATGATGCAATATGACGGTATGGAAATATACATTTCCTTCAATAGCCATCTATGTATTATACTCAATGTATACACACCACTGATAGGTCCCAAGATAATATCTTTTATGACGTGCTGGCCTATCGACAGTGTATAAACATTAAATATAATACGTAGATAGCTATTTTGATTTAACACCGTCCCAATTACCTATACTGTAGAGGTGCATGACTTAGCGGTTAGGGTGTTGGACTCATGATCGAAAGATTGTGATTTCGATTCCTGGACCGGGCGACGCGTTATGTTCTTAAGCAAAACACTTTATTTCACGTTGTGCCTGGCTGAGGACGATGCAGCATACCCCGCCACGCAGTGATGAGTCGTACAAAGGACAGTTGACAGCCTCCATATATTTTATTCTTTTATTTGTTTCAGTCATTTGACTGCGGCCATGCTGGAGCACCGCCTTTAGTCGAACATATCAACCCCAGACTTATTCTTTTTAAGCCTAGTACTTATTCTATCAGTCTTTTTTTTTTGCCGAACAGCTAAGTGACGGGGACGTAAACACACCAACATTGGTTGTCATAAACACACCAAACATACACACCAAACATTCACACACACACACACACACACACACACACACACACACAGACACAGACACACAGACACACAGACACACATACACACTATGGTCTTCTTTCATTTTCCATCTACCAAATCCACTCACAAGGCTTTGGTCGGTCCGAGGCTATAGTAGAAGACACTTGCCCAAGGTACCACGCAGTGGGACTGAACCCAGAACAATGTGGTTGGTAAGCAAGGTTCTTACCACACAGCCACTCCTGCGCCAATATACTCACTTTTATGGTTCTTCTAGTTTTTGCATCATGTTTTCGTCTCGAATCTGAGACCCGTAGAAACATGCTCTGATATGCTGTGAAGAATCACAAAAGAGGAATGAGAGTCCGGACAAATAAACTCGCTTCTCTGTTAAATTTGTTATTGTACGCCCACGCATCAATGCAGTAAAGTCTATTAGACCCTAGGTGTTTGAGGTGTAAAACTGGGACTGCGTCTGGCCCAGGGAGTGATTGAGTTTACATGTCTAGGGGCTCGCTCGTTGGGTCTATTTTATTACTAGTTGTGGTGCAAGAAGTAGTAGTAGTAGTAGTAGTATAGTAGTAGTAGTAGCAGCAGCAGCAGTAGTAGTAGTAGTAGTAGTAGTAGTAGTAGTAGTAGTAGTAGGAATAGTAGTAGTAGTGGTGGTTGTAGTGGTGGTGGTGGTGGTGGTGATGGTTGTGGTGGTGACGGTAGCAGTACTAGTAGTAGTAGTAGTGTTGTTGGTGGTGGTGTTAGTAGTAGTGGTGGTGGTGGTGGTGCTCCCAGCAGCAGCAGCAGCAGCAGTAGCAGTAGTAGTAGTAGTAGTAGTAGTAGTAGTAGTAGTAGTAGTAGTAGCATACAGTCGGTGGGGGTGGGCGAGGTTAATGTTGGTGGTGGCCTGAAGATTGTGATATTGTCGGTGGCGATTACTCGGAGTGTGACAATGGCGTTGTGTACAGTAGTGATAGTTACAGTTCGCCAAGGTATTATCCGAACGACATTAGGTGCGTATGTACTTGTATGTGTCTGAGCATGTGTGCGTGTGCGCGTGTAGATGTATATGCGTGCGTGTGCATGTGAGTTCGTATGTGTGTGTGTGTGAGTTTGAATGCTTGCGTGTGTATGTCAGTGCGTGCGTGTGTCTATACAGCGATCAGAACGATTTAATCAGTAACAACATCACTGCCGTGCAAAAGGACAAATTATGACTTGTCATCTCCGATGACATCTCCTGTATGCAACCCCATTCCCTCGATTTCCCCTCTTTCCTCCCCCTTCTTCTACTTTCCCTCCTCTCCCTGCTACCACTTTTCTACCTCTTCTCGCTCCAGCTTCCCTCCGTCTTAATAGTATCTCATCCTTCCCCTTCCTTCACCTCACCTCCTAACACTTAATGCTTTCTTTACCTCGCTATTACTTCCTTGCTTGTTCCAAGAACAACAATACAACAACAAACTATACCTGCAATAACCACAAGCATAACTAGAATAACAATGATACATTCGACAATAACGATAACAGCAACGATAGCGACAGCAGCAACAACAAGAAGAACAATAACAACGAGAATAACAACGGTAATTCCACATGCTAGAAATAACAAACAAATTTCCTGTTGTCTTCAGAAATGAAGGATAACGTTAAGGATAATACTATGTGGAGTGACTCCCGTAACACTAATCTCTGGTTATACTACCTCTGGAAAGCAATACTGGATGGTCGTGTATAGAATGGTTTTCATCATCGGTTTATTATTATTATTATTATTTCTTTTTCAGGACTGACTTGGGGTATCCCCAACCACAATATCAACAACATATGAACAAACACAACAACAACAACAACAACGGCAATGGTAATAATAACAACAGAAGCCACTACAATAACAATAATGATAATATGACAACAATAACAACTACAACAACATCGATATCAACATCTATAACATTGACAACAACGAAAACAACATCCGAAATGAAAATAACAATAACAATGGCGATAAAAACAACGATAATCATCAGCGCCACCACCACCACTACCACCACCGCCACTACCACCACCACTACAACCACCGCCACTGCCACCACCACCTCTACTACTACTACTAAAACCACCGCCACTACCACCACCACCACTACCACCACCAACACTACAACCACCGCCACTAACACCACCACAACAATCACCATCGTCATAATCGCAACCACCACGCCACCACCATCACCATCATCACCACCACCATTCTATCAACACCACCATCACCGTCACCACAAACACACGTACACACCGCCAC
>NC_043013.1:12595201-12602701 GCF_006345805.1 Octopus sinensis
CATTGCTGCTGCTGCTGCTACTACTACTACTACGACTACTACTACTACTACTAATACTACCACCACCACCACCATCAGCACCACCACCACCTCCACCACCACCACCACTACTACTACTACTACTACTACTACTACTACTGCACGTCCCTGCCAACAGCAGTTCATCGCCATAACGAATATGGGTGCAGGTATGACGTCGTGTGGATTAGAAAGAAGTTCGATTGGCAACCAAACGGTTCCAGGATCGATCCATGTGCGCGGCATCTTGAGTAATTACCTTCTACGGTTTGATTGGAATTTTGCCAAACCAAAACTGTGCAGAAGCCTGTCACACGTCGGTATGCCTGACAAAATGATAGTATTATGTAAGCATTAGATATTGGGGTGGGGGGCTACATGTGCCAGAAAGTCAATGTTTCAACCGTATCACGCTCCTTAAACTTAAACTGGATTATCCCCAGTGTTCTATTTTTACGTTTAATTTTTTTCTGATTCCAACCAAAGGTTGCAGCTATGCTGGGGACTAGTTTCAGTGTGATTGATTCTTATTTCACACTCAATTTCCGGTATTCTCTCCTGAACTGTTTCTGGTGAGTTGTTTTTCTTTGTGTTTCCTGCCGCAATGTAGGATCATCTGGCACCTCAGATAATATATTCAGAAGAGATTTTTTCTGTTTGGCAGCACCTGCGGAAATTTTAAAGTTTAGTGAAAATTTTAAGATTTGGTGTATTGGTGTAATTTTCCACGCTGAATCTCAGGAGATAATTTACTTCTTCCAGAAATTTAGTAAAAAAAATGTAGCAGAGGCTTAAAGTTTGATCATTTTTACCCAGTCAGAAAGCAGTATTTGGAAGCTGTCATTTTGTGCATGACTGCGCGTGTTGTCAACTGTAAACTAATGAAATAATGGTGGGATTCTGCTTTATGCACGCCATATAACACCTCAGAACGTTTTTATTTTTTTAACATTTCGGGAATTCGTACGCTTATGCAACCCCAACTCCAACAAATCTTCATGCTAGGTTTAAGACCTATTTAGCTGTTACTTTTAGCGCATCTCAAGCTGCATGTGTTTTAAGCATTTGAATAAGCAACAAAAAGAAAAAGAAGTAAGCAGCTAGGAAACAGCTTGCTTTGTTACTATGGAAACAAGCACCTAGATGTCTGTGGCTTTCCTTTGGCTAAAATTACCCAAAACTTGCAAACTTTAAAAGCTATTGATTCTTTATTTATCGATTTACGACGAAAATGAATTTCACGTCAAGATTACTTTACAAAACTACACCAATACACCAAATATGGAATCAGTTGGAACAGAAATTGAAGAAATTGAAAAGAGGCAGTCAAACAGAAAAGATCTTTCAAATGTTCTTTGAAAATATTCATACCTACACCTGGCAGAACTAATAATTAAAGTCGGTGAGCTGGCAGAAACGTTAGCACGCCGGGCGAAATGTTTAGTGGCATTTCGTCTGCCGTTACGTTCTGAGTTCAAATTCCGCCGAGGTCGACTTTGCGTTTCATCCTTTCGGGGTCGATAAATTAAGTACCAGTTACGCACTGGAGTCAATGTAATCGACTTAATCCCTTTGTCTGTCCTTATTTGCCCTCTCTGTGTTTAGCCCCTTGAGGGCAATAAAGAAATAAAGAACTAACAATTATGGTTGATGTGGAGGAATCATTCAAAAATAGACTATTCTAATTTTCTGAGACGAATCTGTATATTTCTGCATAATGTTTGTGAGGTAAGATATTCCCTTCATCAGCTCTTAACTAGGTATCACAATGGTTTCAGTATCTGCCAACAGTATCGCTCCTTAAAACGTCGTCGAGTAGCAAAGATGTAACTAGAGTGTGTCCAATTTTGTTTTCATCCGAGGTGTAAGGCGCTTTTCCTCCTCTGATAACCATAATTCTACCAGACCGAACTGGTTGCAGGTCTAGCCAATCAAATGAAACTAAACAGTACATTACATTTCGTGATTTGAATTTTGTTCACAATTTTGGCCCCTTCCTCATTCTCTTTTTCTTTTAATGTCATACACACACACACACACACACACACACACACACACACACACACACACACATACACACACACACACACACATGTCTCTATTGGAGTATATTGTGTTTTAACTCTTTTAGTAGTTTCAGCTCGAAAGTTGCGGTCATGCTGGGGCACCACCGTTGTAGTTTATGAATCAATGTTCTCTCATTCTTTCTCAGTCCGATGTCGGCCATGTAGGATTTAGCTCCGATGTTACCACACCTAACCCTACTAGAAGCTCCGTAAACATCCATCCTCATGTCACACACGATTTTCAGTAGCTTTTATATTTTAGGACCTGCGCCATATTAATTCCTCAAAGCATTATGACTCAATAAGCAGTATTTTCTTGTTTTATCAGGTCAGATCTTTGTATATAACTAGTATTTATTCTATCGGCCTCTCTTGCCGAACCGCTAAATGACGGGGACGTAAACACACCAGCATCGGTTGTCAAGCGATGCTGGGGGACAAACACAGACGCACAAACATATACATACATACACACACACTCACACACACACACACACACACACACACACACATATATATTTAGAAGCCCGTCGTATATAATATATATATATATATACGACGGGCTTCTTTCAGTTTCCGTCTACCACATCTACTCACAAGGCTTTGGTCGGCCCGAGTCTATAGTAGAAGACACTTGCCCAAGGTGCCACGCAGTGGGACTGAACCCGGAACCATGTGGTTGGTAAGCAAGCTACTTACCACAAACCTACTCCTGTGCCTGTATGTGTAACTTTCTCCGATAAAAGGCCTTCTGGATCAATGTTTAACCTCCTCCACCGTACCCCCATTACCAGTGGGGGTACCGTGGAGGAAGTTAAACAGTAAAAACGACAACCTTGCAGGCGCCTAAAAGTGGACATTTAAATTTCTAGAAATAGCTGCTAAATCTCACGCAAAGGACTCGCAACTTTTTTCAACGAGTAGCCGAATATCCCACAAACCACACTTTATCATCTTAAAAACAAAGAAGCGATACATTGGAAAAATATATTCGTAGATATCCTGTCACGGAATAAATGCCGGAGTGGACACGGTTGGAGTGCTGTCGATTATGTGTCTATTTATTCAAAGTTTCCTAGGGTCTAAATAGCTACAATTAAAATGTACCTAATTCACTCTACTGCCTGTCTGCCTGTCTGTCTGTCTGCCTGCCTGCCTGTCTCTCCCTCCCTAACCCCCCCTCCCTTTCTCTCCCCTCTCTCTCCCTTTCTGTTACAGACATGCATGTGAGTGTGCATTTATTAGTATGTGTGCGTATGCATATTTTATGCTTATGCGTCTGAGTATACATGCATATATGCATCTATGTTAATTTTATTTCGTCTTTGTATCTGATTTGCAAGATTCTTTGTGTGGATTTGTGTGTTGAAGCAAATTATGTTGTGTCTGGGGAACAGTCATATTGTCTTAATGCCTTATTATCTAACACACTCACCGGTTCCATTTCCTCTCGTTTATTGTTTGTTTTTCTGACAAAATTTTCGTTGTTTTTGCAACATTATCAACGGATGTTGATTCTGTTCATTATCGGAGCTGCATTCTTTTTTTTTGGCTGTGCGTATGTGTGTGCGTCAGTGTGCATGTGTGCTTATGTGTGTGTGTGTGTGCTCGTCTGTCCTTATTATCTATGTACCTGTCTACCTACCTATCGACCTACCTGTCTATCTACTTACCTTTTTGATTTTAATCACCTTACTTTGAAATTGTATGGATAATACCGTACTAAATTCTGGTGCTTCAACTTAAGTACCATATTCATCTGAATCTAATTTTTTGCTGAACTTACCTACTTACCTATGTATCTATCTGTTTAACTACATATTCATTTACCTACCTACTTAACTATATATGTATATATATATATATATATATATATATATATATATATATATTTGCCTACATAACATCCTATTAGCAAATGTACTTATGTATGTATATTCTATGGGTATTGGGGTATCACTACCTTTTATTGTATATTTCTTATTTAGTGCGGGGCATGTTTCATTTATGAGGACGTACATCTGTATTTGTCTGAGTGATGAATCCTTCAGGTACTTGAGTAAAATGTCAAGTCGGTCCAGTGTGCCTTCATATTGGTCTTTGACATGTTGGTAGAGTATTGTATTTTGTCGTCATATGTCTCAAGTGTGCATTTAATCTCTCGGCTATACTTCTAGATGTTTCTCCATGTATGCGCTTTATGCTGTAGACTACATTTCTAGTTCTACAGTTAATGCCAAGGTTAATTTTACTATGCAATTTTTATTAGTGCATGTGGTATTTTCGAATGGGTACGTTTCACATAACTGCAATCTGATGGAGCTTCCTGGGTTTTCAACGTTCTTAATGTTGAATTTGGTCTCCTTCACAACTTTCCTAAATCTACGGGCTAGTTCTCCATGGGTGGGTGACCTCTCCAAACATCACGCCTTGATATTTGTCAGCCCTGTACCTTGTGTTTACTTTGTTTGCTTTGTCACAAACTCTCTGTATTCTATTCCAGTCTTTACCTCTGTATCTAGGGCGAATACCACTGTCTTCATTACACATAGCGCTATCTAACTTCTTTCTAGCTTCTCTTTATACACGAATCTTATCTTTCTGGTCATATCCAGAGAATTGCATGCAGTGCATGAAGTTCTGTACATGTTTCCTCGTTTCATAGGGTTTACGTTGGAGAGACACATTATCCATTATCCTAATTAAGTCTGCTATTAGTATTTTATTTTCGTTTTCTAATTATTCGCATTATTCACATGTGTAACGACATGGTTGCTAACAAGAAAAAACGCTCCATTATTAGAATTTACATAATAACAACAATGGTAAAAGTCATGTATGAATTTTAAGAAAAGTTTTGCAAATTTTTATTGTTCCTTTTTCAGCAGTGTGTCTCAACCATTTTTCTACCTATGGACCCCTTTTACTCAGGTGGACACTCGATAATTAGAAAACCACATATTTTTATAAATAAATATTATTAGGAATTGTATAATATTATTTGTTAAAACATTTTGTGCTTTGTAGAAGTATATCCAATTTATTGTACATAAATTTAAACAACAAATACTTGTCTCAAGTGTGCATTTAATCTCTCGGCTATACTTCTAGATGTTTCTCCATGGCATGCCGTGTTCTTTTCTTTACAAGCACCCTGTATGCGCTTTATGCTGTAGACTACATTTCTAGTTCTACAGTTAATGCCAAAGTTAATCTTACCACGCAATTTTTATTAGTGCATGTGGTATTTTCGAATGGGTACGTTTTCCATAATTGCGATCTTGGGGGTCCATATATCCACTAAGGGATATATGAACCCCTAAGGGCCATATGGGCCCCGGTTAGGAACCACTAGTTTACACTTTGTATTTGCTGAGTCAGCGTTAGGTAGTCCCTGTTTTGGGTTGTAAAACCTCAGTTTTTCGAAACTACCTCTTTGTAACATGACATAACCAAGGTCACCAGTAAATACGGGTACAGGTAGTGGCTATGTGGCAAGCTGTTTGCTTCCTATCCACATGGTTCCGGGTTCAGTCTCACTGCGTGGAACCTTGGGAAAGCATCTTTTACTCTAGTCCCGGGCCAACCAAAATCCTTGTGAGCGGATTTGGCAGACGGAAACCGAAAGAAACCCGTCGCTATATATATATATATATATAATATATATATATATACGTGCGTGCGTGTGTGTGTGTGTTTGTGTGTATGTGAATGTGTGTCTTTGTGTTTGTTCTCCATCATCATTTGACAACTGGGGTTGGTTTGTTTACGTCCCCGTTACGTAACAGTTTGCCAAAATTGATCGCTAGAATATGCACAAGGCTTTTTTCTTTTTTAAAAAATAATAGGTTCTGGGTTCGATTCGTTCGCCTAAAAAACACTTCAAGGCGGTGCCCCAGAATGGCCAGAGTCCAATGACAGAGATAACTAAAAGATGAAAGAAAACGATAAAAGATATAAATGTACAATCTAGGTGGAGATGCTGTAGGTTCCGAAAGAGTTCTCCATAAATATTATCTTTCTTAATGTTTTCGAAAGAAAGCTTAACATCTACTGCGTAGTTGATCTCTATAACTACAAATATTCTTTTCTGTCCCAAACGACTATTTTAATCTTAATGGAAATTTTGATGAGTATGTTGAAGATATACCTGTCTGAGAAAGGATTTGATCTGTGACCGTGGGTTAAAAGTAAAATGATTAAAGCGTGAAAGATCACAGTCTGCAGCAGTTACACACAGCCGTCTGAAGTGAGCCTAAAGCTCTGTCCAAGGATATATGGCTACGGCGTGACGTCACCCGAACTATCGCTATATTAGCCATTTGAAGCACAGAAACTATTAAGTCCATTTAAAAGTTTATAATTTAGTGTCATTTTTGAAACAAAACAAAAAAAAAAGAGAATTCTGATACCGAATTTACTGGTACTCCATCAGTTACGACGACGAGGGTTCCAGTTGATCCGATCAACGGAACAGCCTGCTCGTGAAATTAACGCGCAAGTGACCGAACACTCCACAGACACGTCACGTGTACCCTTAAGCTAGTTCTGAGGGAGATTCAGCATGACAAAGAATGTAACAAGGCTGGCCTTTTTGAATTACAGGTACAACTGAATTTTGCCAAGTGAGTGGACCGGAGCAACGTGTAATAAAGTGTCTTGCTCAAGAACAGAACGCGCCGCCGAGAATCGAACTCATGACCTTACGATCATAAACCGAATACCCTAACCACTAAGCCACACGCCTTCACATGACGCCAAACAATACTATGATTGAATGAATTTAAGTTTTGATTGTTTTTAAATGCCTAATATGTGTGTTCCTCGTTGTATTTGCTTTGGTGGGAATGTTTTGCCAATATTCTTTGTTTTGAAACCTACGTGCAGTGTGTCCCCATGCCGCCACCTTTTTTTGAACTGAGTTTTAGACTCAATTCAGACGGCTATGTGAAGCCACAGGAGACTGCGATCAAATCCTGGCTGCAAAGGGTTGCTGCTGGAACGCCATATATGTGGCAGCAAGATTCGGCCTCTTACCATACGTCCAGTAAGAGCCATGTATTACTGTATGTGAGGCGCAGGTGAGAAAGATGCCAGCCGGTTTTTGCCGAGATGGTGGCCAAGAACAAGGAGGTATTCGAAGATCTTCCCAGGAATACAGTGAGGAACGCATGCGCCAGATTCCGGAGCCGTCTTGAAGCCATGGCGGAAGCTGAGTGAGGCGAGATGGAGTAAACTGTTATTTCCCAGCCACAATCTAGTTGATATGCTTTGATTTTTTAAAGATACTTATTTATGATTTTTGGATGAGATTAGGTGTTTTCTTTTCCTTTTATGCAAACTCTCAAACTTAACCCGAATAACAAGTATGTACTCAACATACGGAATATTTTCCACGTTTTTTCCAGGATTTTCT